>NC_056734.1:961284918-961391966 GCF_019279795.1 Protopterus annectens | reverse complement strand
CCCTGGGTGAATTTACAATCTCCCATCTAATCATCAAAATTCTTCTTGAAGAGTGCTAATGAGGGACTTTGTTTGATATAGATAGGTAGTTTGTTCTAGAGTATGGGAAGTCTCTGGGACAGGAATCTATCCCTACAGCATGTTCTGTTTATTGTGCTGACAAAGTTTAGGTCCCTAGAGCATGTAGCTCGGAGGGACTGGGTAAGTGGAGCATGTCCAACAGCTCTGGGTTTGACATAGCTTTGTATGTTAGGCAGAGATCACCTCTGAATAGGCGATATGTGACTGAGTAAAGCTGAGACAGTCTGCGTAGGGCATCTGTTTGAGGCCAGTAATCCTCTTTGTGAAGTATTTTTGCGGCCTTTCCAGTTGTTGTAGATGTCTTGTAAGGTACATACCAAAAGGGGAATTATACTCTATAATGGGTCTAATGAGTGACGAGCAGAGGGGAACAGTGACCTTTTTTCCTGGATGAGAAACCTTTTGTGATGAGGTGTGCCATGTAAAATGATTTCCTGACTACTGTGGTGATGTGACTATCAAAGGAGAGGCTACTGTCCACATGTGTCCCAAGGTCTCTTATCACACTTTCGGTGTTAAGTAGACTGCCGCCTATGTGGGTAGTTCATGGGTACAAAGATTTTACAAAAAGGGACGACAATGCACTTTTTGGCACTGAGCTTGAGGCCATGGCTTTAACACTAGGCATCTGTCTCAGTGAGGCCCTTTTGTAGGATGTCCACATCATTAAGGGTTTTGATTATGGATCTTAGTTTGCAGTTATCTGAGAACTTCATTAGCCAAAGACCTTCTGTGTTAGTCTGTACTTCAGAGAAGTAGATACCAAACAGGAGAGGACCCAGGACTGAACCCTGTGGTACTCCACTTGTCACTGGTCTGAAGTTGGAATTGGAGCCTGCTACTTTCACAGTGTGGGTTCTGTCAGTGAGCCAGTTGCCCACAAATCTTGTGACATAATGATTTATACCTAGTTTAGTGAGTTTATCTGTAACTCCAGAGTGGGGGATGTTATCGACAGCCTTGGCAAGATCTAGATAGGCTGTGTGAACCACCTTACCTTCATCTACAGCTTTGGTGACTACTTCAAAGAAGTCTAGCAGGTTTAGGAGACATGAACTGCATTTTACAAACCCAAACTGGGTAGGGTCCAGAGTTTGGAGATTACCAATGTCATTGTTTATAAGTTCCATGATGATACGTTCCACAGCCTTGCAGACCAGGCTCGTCAGGCTAATGGGGCGGTAGTTCCCAGGGTCCGTGGTGGCTCCCACTTTGTGGAGTGGGATAACCATTGCTGTGCACCATTCAGTGGGCACAAAGCCTGAGGTGAGGCTATGACTGAACATGGTACTTAGGTGCAGTGTCAGTTCGTTCTATAGTTCGTGTAGAATGCAGCCTGGGATGTTGTCAGATCCCATGGATGCTGTGTTCTTGACTTTGGAGAGTGTGTTTTTTTACCTGTGCAGCCATGATTACAGGAACTTTGCATTCTTCCGGTATAGAGATGGGCTCTTTAGGGGATGAGAGGGGGGTAAAGTTAGCACTGAATCTATATGCCAGGATGTTGGCAATATCAGTTGGTTCTGTATATTTAGTGACATTGTGCTGTAACTCAGAGCAGATCTGAGTGTTGCCATTGAGATTCTTGACATAGCTATAGAATGCTTTGTGGTTGTCTTTAGAATCAGTGGTGATTTTGTTTTTGTAACTGGCTTTGGAGGATTTTATGAGGGATCTCAGCGTCTTACTGAGGCTGACCAGGGAGTTCCTCCAATCATGGGATTTTACTCTTTTTTGCAACACTTTCTTTCTTCTGTTGTAGAGTTTGTTTATGGCAGGGGACCACCAGATTGGCTTCCTTTTTTGGAGGATAGCATCATGGTTCTGTTAAGGATTGCACAATCCATGCACTCGTGTAAGTGCTTACAAAAGTGCATTTGTATAGGATTCAGCAGTCGTACCTCTATTGTCCATCAGCATGGGTGCCGTAAAGTTTGCCACTTCTGTCTTAAGAAGTGTGAACTTCCCTTTGGAGAAATTTGTTCAGTGGTTTCCCTTATGGGGGTGGGGATGGGATGTGAATGTCTAGGGTGCTTAGCTTGTGGTCAGATCTGACCAATGAGGAAATGACCTCTGTTGTGGAACACTGGTTGCCCATGTTGGTAATGACCAGGTCTAGGATATTACTGCCCCTGGTGGGGGTGTGGATAAGTTGATCCAAGGCACTGGAATTTATGAATTCCAGAAAACGTTGAGCACAAGATTTGGTACATGAGTAGCTTTCCCACTTAATGGTGGGGTAGTTGAAATCACCCATTATTACGGTGTTTGGTTGTACCCTACTATTTTCCAGTGTATCAAGAAATGAGGAGTGGGAATCCTGGGGCATGGTGGGGGATCTGTAGCAAGCTACAATTTGGATTGCGGTCTTGCCCAGAGTTAGTTGCACTTAGATAATCTTGGATGCATTATGCTGAGCAACTGGCCTGGAGGTGTGGATATCCTTAATGAATATGGACACGCCTCCACCTTTAGTGTTTGAGTCCAGGTTAGATGGCCGAAAGGTGTGGTATGGCCTGGTAATGCAGGGGTGCTATCTGGAGCCTTGAACCAGGTCTCCGTCACTGCACAAATGTCGATGTTCTCCATTTTAAGGAGTGCCTCGAGTGAGTGCATTTTGAGGTTTAGAGTTCTAGCATTGAGTAGCATTACCCTCAGATTTTGCTTGCTTGTACCTGTTATGGTGGTGAAATTGCCATTTGAACCTTGCCTAAAAAAGACACTATAGGGGTGGCAAGAGCCTTAGCCAGTATCCAGAATCCCAAGGGAGACAGGTGCAGGCCATCTCTGGCAAAGCATCGTGGTTTGTCTTTCATGTCATCCCAGGCAGACAGATACTGGATCCCCTTAGAATGACACCAGAAGCTTAGCCAATTGATGAAGTCAATCATTTTGTTCTTGTACTGTGGTATCATTCTGGGTGATAACAGGATGTTACTCAGGGTTAGGGTCATACCTGCCTGGGCTACAAGATCAGAAAGTACCTCCATGTCTCTTTTCATGTAGTCCAGGGAGGTATGTCTCAGGTCATTCACACCAACATGGACCATGACAGTCATATTTGTACTTCTTGTGGAGTGACCCGAGTGCGGGGGTTATGTGGCAGATCCTGGCACCCAACATCTGACAGTAACTTTCTCCTTGTTTAGCCTGGTGAGTGGAACATCAGTGTGCCTGACTACAGAGTCACCTATGACTAGAGTGTTGGGTACATTGTTATGCCTTATGGGCTGTGGTTGTTTGGAGTCCCTGTTGCTTGGGTAGATTTTTATTGAGAGTCTCCGTGAATGTAGGTGTGTGTTTTGTGTTTTTAGGTGTGTGTTTTGGTGGTGTAGGTATTGAAGGACTATGTGATGAGTGTGGTGTGGTACAAGTGTTTACCTTCTCCTCTTGACTGTCTAGTCCAGTCTTGGGTGAAGAGAGCGTTGCTTCCAGTTTGGCTATAAAAGTGCATCTCTCACAGGTTGTAGTGTTGGGTGGTAGAAGGACAGGGTTGTCTTGCTGCATTGCCCTAAGATGCCCAGATTTATCAGGTAGACAGGAGAGAAGACCGGGAGCTGACCCTTACACATGCCTGGAAAGGCACTTATTTATTAAGTACTAAAAACTGTTTTCCTCTACACAAGTGAGGAAGGTTGAGTGCTGTAGTAATTTGTAGCTTATTTAGTGCTTACAATGAGTTCTGAACAAGTGCTGAGCTCAAAGAAACAGATCTGAGTGCTGAAACTAAAAAAATGGCTAGTTCTAAGAAACAAAATTAAGCTAGAAGGTTTCCCTCCAACACAGAAAGGCTTGGGGGCTGAGAAGCTTACAAACAGTCCTGGATACAGCAAATCTGTATTTAGACTAGATGACTTACAGGAAAGGTGGGGAACACGCTTAGACATTTTTTTTGTGTTTTTTTGTTTGCTGTATGTTGTAAAGTGGGAAAGGGAAAGGAGGAGCAGAAATTAATTCTCAAATGTTCTCCCTGAATTAGGTAGAATGAGGTAAAGACATTAGACCGGGAGGAGTGTACCAGATCAAATTTACAGTAGGGACGAGCAACTGCAAAGCCAACAATATGATACACTGCTTGGCAGGAAATCAGAACAAACAACCCAAACAGATGCTTAATAAATGTAGACAATATCCAGTTACTACTGCACACAGTGAAATTAGATAGCAAAGTATGCAGCAGACAATAAAAGTGCTATAAATAACTCGTGAAAGTAAGCAAAGAAACAAGATACTTAATGTTATATATTACAGATCCGAGTTTACTCAGTGCCCTTCCTCCAATTAGCTCAGTGTGAAATGGCAGAAATACTCACAAGTTAACTTCTTAGGTAACAAAGTTGAAACCTGAAACAACTTTAAAAAAAAAGCACGAAAAAAACAATGAGGTGCTTACTCCAAGCCGTACGTCCAGGTAACTCCAATCAGCCAATGACCATAAACAATCCCCTCTCACTGAAATGCAGTATGGCTTTGGCTCAGCTAAGATGGCCTTGAAAATGTGCTCAGACATACAGCCTCCACAACAACTAGGCCCAAAGCACAAGCCTGAATACGGACAATGCTACAAATACCCACACTACTTAGGTAGGAAAAAACTGCAGAAATGTCCATCAGAGCAGAAAAGCAGCAGTTAGCCTTTAAATGAAAATTTTAAACAGATAAAGGAGCAAGGAGACTCTATAGAAAGCTTTTAACTGAAAACAAGTTATGTGATACACTCCATGGCAGGAAATCAGAACAAAAAACCCAAACAGATGCTTAATAAATGTAGACAATATCCAGTTAATACCTCTCACACAGTGAAATTAGATAGAAAAGTAAGCAGCAGTCAATAAAAGTGCTATAAATAACTCAAAAATAAGCAAAAAACAGGATACTTAATGTTTTACATTACAGATCCGAATTTACTCAGTGCCCTTCCTCCGATTAGCTCAGTGTTTGAAGTTCACCTTTTCATGATATGAAAAAATATCTATTTAAAAATGTTAAATCTTCCCTCCTTTATATGTATATATTGTAAATATGTTAAAATTAATAAATTTTGAAAAACAAAAATGCAATTCCTAGTCACAGGACAAACAGCACAATGAGGAAATGTTACTAGGTTTACAACAGTGCAACGGGACTTTCAAAATGTTTCTGAAACAGCAATCTAGCTTCAGCAGGAGTTTACCCATTGCTAACAACTGTTCACCTTCTGTGATAGCAGCACTGTTACTCTTTTGTTTATTATCCATTTTGCCTCCCATTTTTCAATGCAGGCATTGCAATCATTCCCCAGTGCACATACTTGAGAACTGTCTGACTTATTTTCTCAAAAAAGTCAGTATAATACATATCCTCAGCACACCCCCAGTGTACTCACTTCAAAACTGTCTAACCTGCTTTCTCAGAAAGCCAGTATAATGATTTTTCCGTAGTATACCATATTTTTGTGAACCCATACTTAGTACTGCCATAAAGGTTTTCCAACACACTTAAAATCATTCACTGCTTTACTTCTTGTTTGGCCACTACTATTCACAGCATGAACTAGCAAGACTTACACATGGCAAATTTCCAGAGTTTTTCAAAAGTCGCACAGTTTTGCACAACTATGCTTTTCAGTTAATTTAAAAGGCAGTAAGCCACCTTCTGCAGTTTTAAAATTCACCAGACTTTTGCTATACTCAGTATTTCTTTCTAAATTTTTTTCACAAGTATTCTGATGCATGTTTCACATTGCATGCACATTTTTAACAAAACATTTAATTCAACAGCTATATACATTCATGATGGATGTGTACATTATCCTACCATCCAGCAGTATATATTTTATATTTCTTTTGGTAGGTAATCTTCCAGCTATTTATTCTGCACTTCTTTTGGTAAGCAACCTTTCAGCAGTTTCAATCACTTTGATGAAACATTCAAAATATTTTCTGATTACAGTTTTCTTACATACAATTCTTTTAAAACTTGGATTAACAATTTCTTTCACTTACCTCACTGTCAGAATCTATTTTCTTCTTGTTCCTCTCATTTGTCTTAACACAATTCAGAATTCATTCAATGATGTGTCTTTACGTGAATTGCCTATTTCAATACTGACAGTAATGCAATCATTTTTATACATTCTTATTGTGGTATTTACCAAAGAGTAGCAGCCTCAAAAAAGATTATCTCAGTCTTCAGGCAGATGCAGTACTAGAGAGACTGCAAAAATTTTACTGGAAGGAGGGGGGCTATTCCCTTCCTAGGTTTTATCTTATGCAGGAAAATAAATATAACAGTTTAGTATATTTCAAGCCCTACTGTGTCTGCTCAATACACACATGCACAGTAAATAACACACACTGATATCGTAACATCCAAGATCAGTGCCTTTTATTTACAATGGAGAATCAAGGCAAAATGAAAACCAGCTTAGTTCAGCAGTAAAAAGTGTATCTTATTCAAACCACTTCTTAACTTTCTTTACTTGGCTCAGATGGAAGTATAACCTCCCACCATAAACCCGTAGTAATCTCAGTTAAGTTTTAGATAACCTTACAAATAGATCCACAGATGCCCATTACTCTACAGTCTCTTCCAGCAAATTCTTTACTTGGTATCTTCTGAGTCTCATTACTCTTAGCCATGATACACCCTACCAAAGAGAGGCAATGCTTCTCTAAGAATAGGAGCAATTTCATCACAAACAGCCCTTTACACAATATTTTTCTTTCTGTCTCCATGGCCCTTTTTTATAAGAAGACAGTGTGATCTTTTCCATTCTGGGCAAATGTGGATCCTCCTCTTAGAATACCATTGCATTTTAACTCCACAGTTCACAGCATCCATGGGGGCAGTTACTATACCACAATGGATAATTGAAATCACCGAAAATACATGATGTTTATTGCCATTTCCAATGCTTCAGCAAATTCTGCACTTAAGTTGAGATCTCAGTAGCATCTGACCTAACTGTCCTTCAGTAATATAAATTAAATAAGTCTTGCAAAAACTTCAGATTTTTGAACAAAAAAGAAAAGTCAATAAAACAAAAGAGTGGTGAGTGTTCAAGGACAAAAACTGTACCAAAATGACTTCTGCCTCATGCTCTAAATTTTCTAGAGGGCTAATATGTTTACAGTTGACCTCCCAGGTTTCAGTAATTATTTTGTAAGCATCAATAACAGAAGAAAAACAGGCTGGAAGGAAAATGCAACATTAATATTAAACACAAGAAACTTAAAGATAAGGCTTTACCCACTGAGAATATAGTTAGGTGTGAGAACAAATATTCTTTTAACAATTACAACATTTTTAACTACAGTGGCATAGACCTGAAAGTCGACCACTTTAATCTTTTAGCTAGGGATTTAAAATTTATTCCTAACAACAAATGTGACCCGATAAAAGTGATTTTAGATGTCAATACTTTTATGAGAAACTTAAATTTTGGTCTTATGTTTTATGGTACAGGTAAAGAGAAAAATTCAGAGATTTTAAAGAGAAAAAGTGAATTTAACTCACTTCTACACCCCCAAATTAAAAATTTTGAAATGGTAGTAGAAAAAGAATTAAGGCAGGCTATTTGTGCTTCCCCCTATAGGTTTAAATACAACCTTATAGCTGGGGAATGGTTGGTCTTAAAGGAACTTAAACAGAACCACAATGTGCGTGTCATGAAACCGGACAAAGGAGGCGGGTCCGTTTTGATGGATAATGTTATTTACGAAGGCAAGATGTTAGACATTTTGGGTGATTCCAGTACATACAGGAGGGTGTCCAGAAATGAGATTTTTGTTGCACATAAAAAATGGATTTGGTCATTGATGACTTACTGTGGGATGGATTGATTGATCTGGACACCCACAAGTATTTACATGTAGCTCAACACAGAACAGCTACTATTTTTGGCATACCTAAGGGTCAAAGACTGCACTCCTAGCAAAGTTTCTTGACATAAAATTAAAGTCAATTTGGGGTACAGAAAATACTATTTTAAAAGATTCCTGGGATTTTTTAAAGAGAATTAAAACTGACCAGTGCTTTGACAATACTATTTTTGTCAGGATTGATATTAAAGACTTGTTTATTGTTTACTGTTATACCCCAGGACTTAGGATTATCTTGGTTGGAAAAAGCTTTACTAAGATAAGGCCTGTCCATCTACTGACCAGTTTTCAGTTATTTTACAACTGATGGAAATAGTATTAAAAAAAATTTCATTTTTATGGGGATTCTTTCATCAAATCAAGGGTGTAGCCATGGAGGCAAATTGTGCCCCCACATATGCCAATATATTTTAAGCTTGGTGGGAGAAAAAATATGTTTTAAAATCTGTATATAGTAACTGTTGGTCCCACCATCAGAGATTTTTAGACGACATAACTATTTCTTGGATTGATACCGTGGAGAAGCTACATGAATTTTTGAACTATTTGGACACTACTACCACCTTTTTGGAATTTACCAGTTCTATACACACGAATAGACTTGATTTTTTGGATGTGAGTCTAATTAAGACTGAGGAGGGTATTAAGTCTAAAATATTTCGTAAAGACACATTTTCAAACTCGTATCTCCATTTTTCAAGTGCCCAGCCTTTCATACAGAAAAAAAACATTTATAAAGGTCAGCTAATTCGAGCATCCAGAATGACTTCCCAGAATGTAGATTTTTCATTGGAGTGTGACATTATTGAAAACTTAGTTATTCAAATGGGTTACCCAAATGACTTATTGGTGGACAGTCGTACCTATAAGTAATTTACTCCACACTAGGTACTACTCATTGCTGGGTAAAGGACTGGACACAAATCAACATGTATTAAGTGAAGTTAGCCTCTTGGCTTACTCTAAAGCTCTTACCTTAGATTTTAACTTGGACTCCAAAATGGTAGTGGGCACAATAACAAAGGAATGGAATAGGTTCACTTCGTTGACAGATCTCAAAGGTATTGACAAGGGACCCCTGAAGATCAGTTATAAGAGGGTAAAAAATCTGAAAGACCTCTTGGAGGGTGGGGGTAAACAGAAGCCTGCACACACCACCAAGAGAAAAGGTACTTTTAAATGTGGAGCATGCACACAGTGCAATTTTATTTCTAACACTGACCGGGTATTTTTAAAAAGTAGGAATAAATGGGTGTATGGTAAAGTTTTAGTAACTGTAATACTAGTGGGCTAGTATACTTAGTTGTGTAAGACCTGTGAAGCCTTTTACGTGGGCAAGACAGAAAAGTTGAAAAGACTTATGTATGAGCATATGTATGATATTAAAAAATGTAATGCCAAAAATGCTCTGTATAAACATTCTTTGGACTGCCCAGAGGCAAAGTTTGAGTTTTTTTGTTTTAGAGGTTGCTATTCAGGATGAGAGGGGGGGTGCATGGGAGCCTGTCCATGAGTATAGGGAATTATTGTGGCAGATTACCCTAGATGCAAGCAGGACCCCCAGGTTAAATGAGAACATCTCAATAGCACCTCTACTAAAACTCAGGTCTGCCAAGTTACAAATTATTTTGGAAACTCACACTTTTTATGTTAGTATAAACATGTATTTTTATTAACTTTATATCAATACATTATTGAGATATTTTATTGATATTACGAGTGACTGCAGTTAGTTTTTTTATATATATTTTTATCATTGTTTTTTAGGGTGTAATTAGCATGTTCTGACATCAGGTGACAGCACTTGGAATTTTAAAATGTCTTTTAAATTATATACTCTTATTTTATTGGTCATTTTTTGATGAGGGAAACTATTTAATGGGCCTTTGTTATGTTATGTATTATTCTGATGAAGCTCTTGTGAACGAAAACATATTTGGAGTGTTATCAGTGTTTTGGTGTTTTTGCTTATCTACTACTTGTGCCATTAAACCTTGAAGAAACTGTGAACCTGAGTGCTTCCTTCAAGCCTGTTTTTCTTCTGTTATTGGTGGTTATTGTGGTTGGAATTTTGTAAGCATCTTCTGCCAATATTAGTTTGAGTGTCTCATTTCTTACCCAGACTATGTACATTAGCATTGGAAATACTTGAAAGGTTATCAGATCAATGAGTATCTAGATGCTGTCCCTCCCCTTGTACAGTTTTCTAAAAAGTGCCCATATTTTTACCTTCATAGACAGACACTTTGCATCCTAGATATTTATAAGTTATCTTGTGAAAATGTGTGTAGCTGACCAGTAAAGTCTTCCCATATTCGATTATCTCAAGCTAAGCTACTACTGAAATACCTGGTGTTAGTATATTTATCTGAAAGACTTGGAGAAGGCAGAACCTTACTCTCAGTGGATAAAGTCTCTAGTAAAATCTTGAAAAAACAGATTTACAGCAGCTCTAATGCATAAAACCACACTATCATCCATCAGCAGTAGAAAGTGAAATTGAGAAACTCCATCAGCCTGCACCACATGCACCCACACTCACTAATGTACAATCCACTAGATGTGCAATGTCTATTTATTTATTTTATTTATTTATTTTACATTTGTTAACCGGGCTAGTCTAACTGGATATATTTCCATTTTCAGCAGAGGCCCGGGGAGAAAAGCTCCACATATAGACAAAAGAGATACAACATAAGCAAAAATAACAGATTACAATCTGGTAGGACGTAGACAATGAACATTGTTACAAAAAAAACGAATAGGACTTTAACTTCCTAGACAATCTAAATAACAACATATTAAACATTATTTCATATTTTAAAACCAAGAAGAGAAAGTGTAAAACCAAGGAAAAGAGAAACAATAATAGAAAGAGAGAGCATATTTATAAAAGATATATACTGTCTGGAAAAGAGACATAAATAGACATAGTCTAGCACTAAACAGTTGTTGAATGTGACCTCCATCTTAGACTTGAGCCTAAACCCTTAATGAATGAATGTTAAAATACCAATGCATTCAAGTACTTTAGACAGCAGTTTAAAACACCAACAATTTTTATTCCAAATCCACAATGACATTACAGTCTATAGCAATGAGCACCTTTCTTGCTTTTACTTTAAGTTCAGTTATTGCAGGGATAAACCCTTTCTCACCATCAACCCCAACCACTACTACTACTACATTATAATTTTTAGCCCAAATGATCAGTGGGAAACTTTATTTTTTACTCTAACAAAAATATTTCCTTTTCTTAGAGGTCATGAGATGTCAGAGCTGAAACACTCAATTAGTGAAGGCAAGTGGTAGGCATGCCCCCCCCACACTAAAAAAAAAGGTGTGTGTGGAGGGCTTATATGCTGAAAATAAAACAGGTGGGTTTTCAGTTTGATGCATCTGTCCCATCTTTTCGAATCAACATTCTAAAAATCTCCTGAAAAAGTACAGTTTTGTACCTACCATAAATGTAGATGTTCGAGGATCCACATTGCTGCAGTCCTAACTATTGGGTAGTCCGGCTGTCCAGTCGGGCCCGGAATACCAAGGAAGTATATGGATTGGACGTCGGTCAGGGCGCATTAGACTGACGTCAGTAACGCCAGGGTACTAATCGCGCATGACCGACGCCATATCCTCAGTCTTTTCTTGCCCCAGATGTCAGAAGACCCACTGAAAAAGATAAGGCCAAAACCAAAACTCCAAACATACTCTGCACCAAAAAATATGTACAATATATACAAAAGTAACCAGAATATAACCTCACCTACACAACCACCCCTAAACACAGAGGTGGAAGGAGGGAGGGAGGTAAATTGGACTGCAGCAATGTGGATCTTCGAACATCTACATTTATGGTAGGTACAAAACTGTACTTCCATGTTCTTCATTCCACATTGCTGCAGTCCTAACTATTGGGTAGAATCCCAAAGCAGAGGTAAGGGAGGCTGGCAAATCATAAGGAAGCAGGAACTGACAACATGCCTTGCAAAATAGCTGTGGCAAACCAGCCCTAGACTTAGAGTAGAGAGGAAGGTGATAATGCTTTTAGAGAAAGTATGCACTGGACTCCGTTGCTGCCTCCAAAATATCCTTAGTGGCCACCCCCCTTAGAAATGCTAAGTTGAAGTGGCAGTAGCTCCTAGTGGAATGAGGCCTAATCCCAGCTGGAATCTCCTTGCCATGATGGGAATAACAAAATGCAATGCAACACCCAATCCCCACTCTAGAAATAGATTGTTTTGACACAGGGCTTGCCCCTGCTAACTCCAAAGCAAAAGAAACAAACAACTGCTGAGACTGCCAAAATCCTTAGTCCTGCTCTTCAAATAATAACGCGAATTGCCTGTGTACATCTAAAGTGTGCAAAATCTTTTCCCTTATTTTGGGGATCTGCATAAAAAAGTAGTAAGTAAAATGGAATAGTTTGGTTTAAAAGCCACACTAGAAACCACCTTTAGTGTCAAAGGAAGGATTAGTACGTGAAAGATACCCTATCCTTATGAAAATCAAAAAGGCTCTAACGCCTATAAGGGCCTGCAACTCAGAAACCCTTCTTGCAGAAGTAATGGCCAACAAAAAGCAGTCTTCCATGACAAATATTTCAATTCTAGCAGTAGCCAAGAGAGGTCTTCAAAAAGGTTGTAGAAAGTAAGTTTTCTCCAACACAAAAATTGAGATCCCAAGCAGGAGTAGGGAGCTCTACGGGGGTCTTATATTCTTTGCCCCTCTAAGAAATTGCTTCGAACAAAGGATGCGAAAAACAATGGTGGGTCAGCTGGAATCATAGTGCGCTGGAAATTGCTGCAGCATACAATCTTAATGGAAGAGAAAGACAAGCCTTTGTCCAATAACTCAGTTCAAGATATTGATTAGAGCCACACTCAAATTAGGCTCAGAAATCTCCAAATTGTTTGCTGCACTCCAAAAAGAAAAATCTCTTCCATTTTTCTGCGTGACACTTTCCTTGTACTCAGGGTCTCCTGGCTTCCATAATCACATTTAAAACTTTGTTGAGGAAGTTGAGACCTGCTGTCTTTCAAAACAGAATATGCCAGGCTGTTATGATGAAGAGAGTGAAGCTTGACATTGAGCAGGTGACCGTCCTCTGAGATGTAACAGGTGTGGAATCAAGGGTAAAAGGCCAGTGGAGGCTTCCTTACCAGACCTTTCAGTAACGGGTACGCAGTGCTGCCGGTGGGCCAATCTGGAGCTATTAAAATCATCCTTTTGGCTTGTCTTGTCCTGACTCCTTTTAGGAAGCACCTTTGGAAGAAGAGGCAGAGGTGGAAAAGCATACACATGAAGATTTTTCCAACTGAAAGAAAGAGCATCTACTTTCCAAGCTGTGTGATGAAACCTCTTTGTGCAAAAACTTTGGCAGCTGGTGGTTTAGTGGAGAAGTTTAACAGATCTATGTCTGGAGTTCCCCATGATTAACTGGTCAGTCAATTTTTGGAAATACATGATCCAGTTTCCACTGCGTGGGGATCCATGATTTGTCTGCTTAACACATCTGCTAAGGAGTTCTGTGCTCCTCGGCAGAAACCTTGCCTGAAAAGTTAGTTGCAAGCTGAGCCGCAGTCTCCCATAAAATCATTGCTTGCCTGCACAATGGGTAAGAATGTTCCCCTTGTTTGTTGATGTACCACATGACAGTTGTGTTGTCTGTTAGAATCAACACCTGCCCTGGAAGAAGTAACTCCTTGAAAGCCATTAATGCAAACTGGATCAAGCTAACATCTCTTTCATGTTGATATGTAGATGCTGTAGTCTGGCCGGCCACTTGTCTTGTATCCACTTTCCATTTAGATGAGCTCTCCCTGAAGCAAATGTCTGGAGGCATCTGTCGTTAGAATCTGACTCGCCTCTGGCCTGGTCAACATAGAGTCCCTTTGTTTATGTGACATTCCTGAGCCCACCACAAAAATTCTTTTTGAATGCAAGGTATTATTTGAATGACAGTGTCCAAATCCTGGCAGTGCTGTGTCCATACACATTTTTGAGATACTCATTGCAGCTTCCTCATATGCAGTTTGGCATTGGGAAGCACCAGAATACAAGATGCCATGGAACTCCTAAGGCTTGAAGGACTGTCCTTGCAGTCAGCCCCGGACTGAAGAGATAGCTGGTGGAAGTAACTGGAAAGATTCTTTTGTTTGTCCGGCGTTAAAAAGGCCATCTGGGCTGCTGTATTCAGTCTCACACCCAGAAAGCACATGTCTTGAGAGGGTACTAGACTGGACTCTTATTTCGCTTCACAGAATAATTCCTAGCATCTTAGCACTGCTATGACATAATCCAAAATGCTGTAGAAGGTCTTCTCCTTTAATTTGAGCTAGAATCAGGCAGTCAGTCCAAGTAAGGATAGATTTGAATTCCTTTTTAGCCTGAAGTAAGCTTAATACTGGATGCAGAACCTTTGTGAATACTCTGGGCAAAAAAAGGGGTTCCAGATATAGACTGGATAATGTTATTTACGAAGGCAAGATGTTAGACATTTTGGGTGATTCCAGTACATACAGGAGGGTGTCCAGAAATGAGATTTTTGTTGCACATAAAAAAATGGATTTGGTCATTGATGACTTACTGTGGGATGGATTGATTGATCTGGACACCCACAAGTATTTACATGTAGCTCAACATAGAACAGCTACTATTTTTGGCATACCTAAGGGTCAAAGACTGCACTCCTAGCAAAGTTTCTTGACATAAAATTAAAGTCAATTTGGGGTACAGAAAATACTATTTTAAAAGATTCCTGGGATTTTTTAAAGAGAATTAAAACTGACCAGTGCTTTGACAATACTATTTTTGTCAGGATTGATATTAAAGACTTGTTTATTGTTTACTGTTATACCCCAGGGCTTAGGATTATCTTGGTTGGAAAAAGCTTTACTAAGATAAGGCCTGTCCATCTACTGACCAGTTTTCAGTTATTTTACAACTGATGGAAATAGTATTAAAAAACAATTTCATTTTTTATGGGGGGGGGGGATTCTTTCATCAAATCAAGGGTGTAGCCATGGAGGCAAATTGTGCCCCCACATATGCCAATATATTTTAAGCTTGGTGGGAGAAAAAATATGTTTTAAAATCTGTATATAGTAACTGTTGGTCCCACTATCAGAGATTTTTAGACGACATAACTATTTCTTGGATTGATACCGTGGAGAAGCTACATGAATTTTTGAACTATTTGGACACTACTACCACCTTTTTGGAATTTACCAGTTCTATACACACGAATAGACTTGATTTTTTGGATGTGAGTCTAATTAAGACTGAGGAGGGTATTAAGTCTAAAATATTTCGTAAAGACACATTTTCAAACTCGTATCTCCATTTTTCAAGTGCCCAGCCTTTCATACAGAAAAAAAACATTTATAAAGGTCAGCTAATTCGAGCATCCAGAATGACTTCCCAGAATGTAGATTTTTCATTGGAGTGTGACATTATTGAAAACTTAGTTATTCAAATGGGTTACCCAAATGACTTATTGGTGGACAGTCGTACCAAAAAGTAATTTACTCCACACTAGGTACTACTCATTGCTGGGTAAAGGACTGGACACAAATCAACATGTATTAAGTGAAGTTAGCCTCTTGGCTTACTCTAAAGCTCTTACCTTAGATTTTAACTTGGACTCCAAAATGGTAGTGGGCACAATAACAAAGGAATGGAATAGGTTCACTTCGTTGACAGATCTCAAAGGTATTGACAAGGGACCCCTGAAGATCAGTTATAAGAGGGGAAAAAATCTGAAAGACCTCTTGGAGGGTGGGGGTAAACAGAAGCCTGCACACACCACCAAGAGAAAAGGTACTTTTAAATGTGGAGCATGCACACAGTGCAATTTTATTTCTAACACTGACCGGGTATTTTTAAAAAGTAGGAATAAATGGGTGTATGGTAAAACTTTTAGTAACTGTAATACTAGTGGGCTAGTATACTTAGTTGTGTGCAAGACCTGTGAAGCCTTTTACGTGGGCAAGACAGAAAAAGTTGAAAAGACTTATGTATGAGCATATGTATGATATTAAAAAATGTAATGCCAAAAATGCTCTGTATAAACATTCTTTGGACTGCCCAGAGGCAAAGTTTGAGTTTTTTTGTTTTAGAGGTTGCTATTCAGGATGAGAGGTGGGGTGCATGGGAGCCTGTCCATGAGTATAGGGAATTATTGTGGCAGATTACCCTAGATGCAAGCAGGACCCCCAGGTTAAATGAGAACATCTCAATAGCACCTCTACTAAAACTCAGGTCTGCCAAGTTACAAATTATTTTGGAAACTCACACTTTTTATGTTAGTATAAACATGTATTTTTATTAACTTTATATCAATACATTATTGAGATATTTTATTGATATTACGAGTGACTGCAGTTAGTTTTTTTATATATATTTTTATCATTGTTTTTTAGGGTGTAATTAGCATGTTCTGACATCAGGTGACAGCACTTGGAATTTTAAAATGTCTTTTTAAATTATATACTCTTATTTTATTGGTCATTTTTTGATGAGGGAAACTATTTAATGGGCCTTTGTTATGTTATGTATTATTCTGATGAAGCTCTTGTGAACGAAAACATATTTGGAGTGTTATCAGTGTTTTGGTGTTTTTGCTTATCTACTACTTGTGCCATTAAACCTTGAAGAAACTGTGAACCTGAGTGCTTCCTTCAAGCCTGTTTTTCTTCTGTTATTGGTGGTTATTGTGGTTGGAATTTTGTAAGCATCTTCTGCCAATATTAGTTTGAGTGTCTCATTTCTTACCCAGACTATGTACATTAGCATTGGAAATACTTGAAAGGTTATCAGATCAATGAGTATCTAGATGCTGTCCCTCCGGTTGTACAGTTTTCTAAAAAGTGCCCATATTTTTACCTTCATAGACAGACACTTTGCATCCTAGATATTTATAAGTTATCTTGTGAAAATGTGTGTAGCTGACCAGTAAAGTCTTCCCATATTCGATTATCTCAAGCTAAGCTACTACTGAAATACCTGGTGTTAGTATATTTATCTGAAAGACTTGGAGAAGGCAGAACCTTACTCTCAGTGGATAAAGTCTCTAGTAAAATCT
Source organism: Protopterus annectens (assembly GCF_019279795.1). Lineage (NCBI taxonomy): Eukaryota > Metazoa > Chordata > Ceratodontiformes > Protopteridae > Protopterus > Protopterus annectens. Next base: position 961,374,938 of record NC_056734.1, on the reverse strand, counting down.
TGAAAAAACAGATTTACAGCAGCTCTAATGCATAAAACCACACTATCATCCATCAGCAGTAGAAAGTGAAATTGAGAAACTCCATCAGCCTGCACCACATGCACCCACACTCACTAATGTACAATCCACTAGATGTGCAATGTCTATTTATTTATTTTATTTATTTATTTTACATTTGTTAACGGGCTAGTCTAACTGGATATATTTCCATTTTCAGCAGAGGCCCGGGAGAAAAGCTCCACATATAGACAAAGAGATACAACATAAGCAAAAATAACAGATTACAATCTGGTAGGGCGTGAACAATGAACATTGTTACAAAAAAAACGAATAGGACTTTAACTTCCTAGACAATCTAAATAACAACATATTAAACATTATTTCATATTTTAAAACCAAGAAGAGAAAGTGTAAAACCAAGGAAAAGAGAAACAATAATAGAAAGAGAGAGCAGATTTATAAAAGATATATACTGTCTGGAAAAGAGACATAAATAGACATAGTCTAGCACTAAACAGTTGTTGAATGTGACCTCCATCTTAGACTTGAGCCTAAACCCTTAATGAATGAATGTTAAAATACCAATGCATTCAAGTACTTTAGACAGCAGTTTAAAACACCAAAAATGTATATTCCAAATCCACAATGACATTACAGTCTATAGCAATGAGCACCTTTCTTGCTTTTACTTTAAGTTCAGTTATTGCAGGGATAAACCCTTTCTCACCATCAACCCCAACCACTACTACTACTACATTATAATTTTTAGCCCAAATGATCAGTGGGAAACTTTATTTTTTACTCTAACAAAAATATTTCCTTTTCTTAGAGGTCATGAGATGTCAGAGCTGAAACACTCAATTAGTGAAGGCAAGTGGTAGGCATGCCCCCCCACACTAAAAAAAAAGGTGTGTGTGAAAGGCTTATATGCTGAAAATAAAACAGGTGGGTTTTCAGTTTGATGCATCTGTCCCATCTTTTCGAATCAACATTCTAAAAATCTCCTGAAAACATGCCTGCACATAGTAATCTGTTAAATAACACTTGGTTCACTTTACAAACTTCAGTGCTGTATTTTGCTGCAACACAAGTTTTCCACTGTAGTTTGTTTTTTTTTTTTTTACTTAGTTTTGCCCTTCTTCAGTTCTTGTACTGGTCCAGCATACTGAATTTTAAGCTTATAGTAAAAGGACTTTTGAAAGCAAATAGTTTTTATAACTTTTTCAAGAAATCTTGTTTGCTGATACAGTATTTATAAACTGCTTTAGCAGTTAACCTTCTACTGTAATATTAACTACAGATTTACAACTGTTTCTTTCATTATTTCCCAAACAGTAGTAATATTTTTGGTCACTAATAAGGTACATGGCAGTGCTAGAACACTTATTTATCTCTAACTGTAGCAATGAATTCATTCACATCCTTAATAAAAAGAGCAGCTAGGTCAAATGTGGGTTTTGCAGTACAGTGCAAGTTCCATAGATTCATAGGTTAGTACTAGGCTAACTGTCCTCGAGGGCCATTTTAAGCCTAGCCAATTACCCCATGTGAGAATCAAACCCTGCACCTTGTGTTTCTAAGTAAGCACCTTAACCATTATGACAACCTCCCATTCCCCCCCCAGCAATAATGGCAGGAGTAACCAAATATCTGTCCCTTACATTTCCCATAGTTCTCACTCCTACTGTCTTTGACATGTACTGGTGCATTGGCCAAGCATTCTGCTGGCTTTAGCAATGTCTGCTCTTCTGGAATCTTAAACCTTAGCTTAAAATTGTGTGGATTATACATTCATGTATATTGTGAAGCACATCTGAGGTCACTTGTACCAAAATGGGTAGTTGCTTATAAATATCTGACTCCCCACATGAGTATACTGGGATGAAGGCTTCTTCTACATTACTGTGCATGGCAATTAAGCTCACGCATTTCGCATCCCATCACTGAATTAAAAAAATTCTACTTATGGATATAGCTGCTACAAGAGCACTCCAGTTAACAACTAACATATCTGACCCACCTCCTCCCATACACACAACAGTATCTCCACACTACAGTAATATAATATAGTTCTCTGTTCAGTCTTCCAGCCTGGAAATTTGTATAAAGGGCCACATAGCCTGAATTGCCATTTCCTCCTGCTGACAGACATAACACCATGTTTTTAATCACTTTCATATGCAGTGGTTTACTGTCCATTTCATTTTGCCTTCACTGTTCCTCCACATACTTTGTCTAAATATGCCAACATCCCAAACTTGAATATTCTGCACCATGCTTTCTGGACATAACATTCAGCCAGATTTCTCTCCTAGGAGATTAGAAGTAAATTACTGACACAACAGGGCATGCTTTATTTAATTTTATGACAACCTGAGTACTTCAATAAGTTACCATTACACACCATAGTTCTGCTACATTTCATAACATTTGCAGAAGCACATAATGATTCTAGGTAGAGCTTGTCCTTTATTAACAATCTATCTTATGCCTCTCTCCCCTTTTACTTTTCTCCAGCAGTTCCATATCATCCTAAATACCTCTATGAATTCCTCTCTCACTCATTTTAGCTGAGCCTTTAAATTATACACAATGGTCCCTGTGAACAAATGCCATTGATCAAGGCAGTATGTGATTGTCAATCTGTTGCCTATACCCTCTACTCACCTTCCCTGCACAGAGGGACCCCTCAACATCTCAATGATACTAACCTGTGAATCCAAATTGCATCTCCTTCCTCAACCTGTGTACTTTAGTGTCCAGGAATAAGAGCTGTATTTTCCTCTAATAGTTCAACATATATCTTTCTGGAGTTCTTCTCTAGATAATTTCCAGCCTCCTAATGTCCTGATTCCTCTATAACTCCTCAAAGTACATCTTGGAAAAATGTACCTATGTACCTGCAGCCCATACTACTTTTGTTTTTACCTGCAGAAGTGGTGGTCCTTTTCACCACTCTGTACTAGATTAGTAGTATAACATTTGCAGTTATTAGGTAAATAGTGATCTGCGGTGGTGGAGCTGCGGTAGCGTTGTTGGCTCATAGTAAGATGCTGTCCGGTTCGATTCTCATCTAGAGCGTCTTCTGCATGGAGACATGCGTAAATGGGCGTACCTTCATTGAAGGTTGTGCATCAGGCCTGGCAAGCCGGTACAAAAAAATCAACTGCCAATCATTAGCAGACCAGTGTTCCGCTGTGGCGACCCCTAACCGGTAAAAGCCGAAAGACACAAACAAAGGTAAATACTGCACCACACTGACCTGCAATTAACTTAGCTTGGTTTTCCTGTTTTCTTTTTAGCAGCTAGCTTATTCCAGTTTTTCTGACTCTCAACCTTGCATTACTTTGTCTCTATCCCTTCCCCCACCTTGAACCTGCACACCTCCCCACCCACTCCTGCTTAATTACAAAGGTATCAAAAAGCCTGATGTAGAAAGGCACCATCTTTTGACTTAGCTTTTCTGCCTTGCTTCATAGGAATCCCCAGTAGTGTGCTTGCATGCAAGTTGCCCACTGCCCTCTAGGTGACTCCATACTATTAGTGCATCCAAGTGCCCCACCTGCCCACTAGGTGGCTCCATACTATTAGCTTTGGGGTCTCTAAATCCCTTTACCTCTTCTTCATCGAATCCCCCTAACACAGTTCTTTTTCATCTCTTTGTTATTGTTCTCTCTCACACTGTGGTCCCAGCATAACCATAGAAATATTTCCTTATATCACTCTGCTATAATCCCACTTCTTTTTTAAGCCACTTACCTTCTTATATATCTCAACACACTTACCTTCAGACTTCAGCACTCCACTAATTGTTCTCTTTGTTCTTCTTCTTTTGGCTCTACCCGCTCTGTTTGCCCTGCGGGCTCACGCCGCTCCCCCACCCTGCCACCAATTTCCACCCGCCCCCAGGTGTCCTACACTTATTATCACCTTGCCACTCCCCCTCATCAGACACCACTCCCACTCATCAGAATCAATCAGCAATAAGCAATCACTCACAGGGCCCAGCCCTATTACTCCAACTCTCTCCAGTCTCTCACTATATGCTAATTATAAACACCCCAACTCTATTTTAAACAAGAAATACTCAAATACCCCTACAATGCCTCCACATACTTTTAATAAATCTTCAAACTCAAAGCCTATTTACTGCCTAATACCCCCACTTATAATTCTCTGTCTTCTCACAGCCTATGAATACCAACCCCTCCCTGGCACCCACTACCCTAGAACCCAAACCAGTTCTACTACACAATTCTAACCAACCATTACCCCACCTCTCATCAAACTCTTCTAATGCAAAAACTCAATATCCTATTTGTGCTTCATACATTAATCCTAGAACTAAATACTACCAGAAACTCTTATTAAAACTCCAGAAACTTGCTTTTAGATTACTACCTAACCTCATAGTGGATGGTGACATCCACCCTAACCCAGTTCCAACCCCACCTGTTACTAACAGCCCCACAAATAACACCCATACTAGCCTACGAAACTCAAATAATGCCCCCAACTCACTCCTAGTGTGTCACCTAAACGTTAGAAGTATAAACAAGAAAATTCACTACTTACATGTCCTCCTAGATGTCCACTCCCCTGATTATACTATGCCTTACCGAGACCTGGCTCAAGCCTACTACCATTGATAATGAGATTATACCCCCAGGGTACAATATATTAAGACTTGATCGCATCTCTAAGAAAGGAGGGGTGGCAGTCATCTTGTATAAATCCACTCTGGAAGTATCCAAAACTAGTACCCCAAATGCCTCGTTTACTAACAATGCAGAAATACTCATCACAAAGGTCCAACTCAACAAACACAAATCTATAAACATTGCATCTATCTAGATTCCCCCAGGTGACAACACAAATACCCTGGAAGGTATCCTCCAATGAAACTCCACTAACTGCCCCCAGGAATCTCGGGGATGTTAATATCGACTGAAATACTTGCTCTTCAGACTTCTCCTACACCCATACAAATTTGCATGCTTCTCCCAGATGATATCTTCTCCAACCATAATCAATAAACCTAACAAAAAAGAAAGTATCCTAGACTGGATATTAATAAACAACCTACCCCAGATATATAAAACAGGCACCCTACCTGAGGACTTTAGTGATCACTTCCTGACCTATATAATCAGGAAAAGAAATGACATCCCTCAAAAATCTTCCTTTAAAACCATTAGAAGTTGCAAGAACTTTATTCAGACTAAATTTCAGAATGAACTTAACACGTGACTGGTCCAACCTATGGCTACTTCCACTAGATGAAGCGGTCTCATACCTTAACTCTACATTTCTTGCTATCCTGGATAACCATGCTCCCCCACACACTATCAGAACCAATAACAAAGTAACACCATGGCTGTCCAATGATACAAGACAAAAAAATATTAGCAGACAAAAATTATTAGCAGAAACAAAGTGTGGACCTCCTGGAGAACCACTAAGTTCCCAAAAGACCACCTTATATATAAACAGCTGAGAAATGATGCAAAGAAGTCTGTAATGCTAGACAAAAAGAATTACTACTGTAATCTGCAACAAAAGCACCAAAATCAACCACAAATATTCAGGTCAGGCATAAACAAACATCTCCACCCAGGCCAATCAACTACCCCTACCCCCTTAACTATCCTCCAACAACCTCCTAAAATTGTTGCTAACACCTTTAACACTTTCTTTACAGAAACTGTGCAATCCCTAGCCAGTAAGCTATCTCCCTATACCCAAAGTACCACCAACCCCACACCTGATAAGATCCTCTTTAAGCTTGATCCAGTACCAAGATCTTTTAAGTCCCTACTTAAAAGAACTGAAACCCACCACCCTTTCAGCAGACCTACTACCTGCAGAATATCTCCAAAAAGGCACTAATGAACTAGCATACCCCATATCAATTTTAATCAATAGAACTATCCACGAAACCTATATCCCCCACATCTGGAAAATCACCCACATTGTTCCTCTTCATAAAGGGGGAGATTCTACTGAACTTTCAAATTATAGGCCTATAGCCATTCTGTCTCCCTTGGCTAAAATAATGGAAAAATGTATCCACAAGCAATTTCTTGCCTATCTGAATCAAAACACTCTCCTAGCCCCCTCCCAGCATGGATTTAGACCTTGTCATAGTACAACCTCAGCCCTTCTCTCCTTCTCCCATACAATAAATCAAAACCATAATGACAACAAGCTCTCCTCAGCCCTCTTCCTTGACCTATCCAAGGCATTTGATATGACAAATCACCAGCTACTCAAACACATTAAAATCACTCTCCATAGATAACCTGGCAATTACCTGGTTTCATTCTTACCTAAGTGAGAAACAACAAGCTGTACTTTGGAAGATTAACCTATTGTCCCTTTTACCAGTCACCCTTGGAGGCCCACAGGGATCTACATGGTCCCCTCCTATTCTCCATATTCATTAATGACCTGTACAATGTCATCCCTGATGCAACTTGCATTCAGTATGCAGATGACTCAACCGTAATCTGCTCTGCCACCTCCCCCACAGATTTACAACCCTTGTCCCAAATCACTTTCAATAACGTAGAGAACTGTCTCAGTGGTCGCCAACTATTATTAAACCTAAATAAAATCAAACTATTACTCTTCTCCCCCACTTGCAAGGTCTCCTCACCACCTCTCACCATAATATCTAACAATGGTACCATAATTTCCCAGAACCTAGTACTAAACTACTGGGAGTGATCAACAGCAACCTCAAGTTTGATGCTCACAGACAAAACTATTAAAACAGTTAATAAAAAATTAGGCTCTTTATATAGGATTAAACCATTCCTAACCCCATCTGCTAGAACTGTTATTGCCCGTACACATCTGCTATCGACCCTTCTTTATGCCTCACCCATCTTCGTAGACCTAAGCAAATCAAACCTCAATAAATTAACTAGGTGCTACAAAAACATTGCCAGATTTGCCACAGGATCAGCTTATAGAACCCATTACTGCCTTAACCTTCAATTGTTAGACTGGCTTGAACTACCCTATTAACTAACTGCAATATAAACCAACTAATAGTTGTTCACAAAATCCTCTACCAACCAGACAGTACAACCATACTGAAAATTATTATTACCCCCTACTGTAACCTAAAATCCCTTCGCTCTTCCAAAAAAATTGCTAGTGCAAACTGTTAAAACCAACAATTCAGCTGGTGAATCACTATTCTCCAACTCTGCTGGTAAAATCTGGAACCTACTTCCTGGTGAACTCAACAATGACCCTTCCTTATCCCAACTCAAAAAAATCCCTTAGGAAATACATAAAAATGCAGTGGCTTTGTCCCTGTACAAACCCTGACTAACCCCCATTCAAACATAATTCATAAATGAGAACCTCATTACAGGAATAAAACTCTGACTCTCTGTTTAAAATTCTGTGCATCACCCACCTACTGGAAAGTTTAAAGTAAACACTACACCATGTATCATAGCCACCTTTAATATATGTGTTTTCCTTTTTCAGATGAAATCTAACTTTCTTTCTCAGCTACTTGCTTCCAACCTTTGCTGTATGTGAGAAAAGCATGTACCTGTGTGTACATATTGTTAAACAAATCTCAGTTTTGTGATAACTCACTGTAATAATTTCACTGTATTTACACTTGTTTTTGTACATTTGGAGCTTTTCTCCCCGGGCCTCTGCTGAAAATGGACCTGTATCCAGTTGGACTTTCCCGGTTAACAAATGTAAAATTAAGTAAAAATAAAAATAAATAGTGAAGTGTTGCCCAAGCAAGGACCAGTAGAGGGATAGCATCAAATATTCCTTCCATTTGCTACTACTGCGACTACAACCCTATTGTTATGGTTCTGGTAGATCAAACTAGGTGTGATAAACTCAGATCCTCTTCCTGATTTGCCATCAATTCCAATTTCCCTCATAGGGTGGTACTAGGCTATTGGCCTATACAAGCCTAGCCATAACAATTCCCTGGATATTTCTTCCCGCAATATTGACTTCCCTGGACCCCTGAATAGCAGGATGACTGACGTGATCCCCGGGGTGAATTACCTATTTCCCATCCAAATCGTCAAGGTTCCTTTTGAAAAGGGCCAAGCAGGCGCTCTTGCTTGACATGCATGGGCAGTCTATTCCAGAGTATGGGGAGTCTCTGGTTCAGGAACCTATCCCCTCCAGCATGTTTTGTTCATTGTGATGACAAGGTTTAGATCCCTGGAGTGTGTGGCTCTGAGGAATTGGCATTGAAGTGGAGCATGTCCAACAGCTCAGGGTTTGACATGGCCTAGTATGTTAAGCAGAAATTGCCTCTAAGCAGACGGTATCGGTCAGCATAAGGCATCTGCTTTAGGCCTGTGATTCTTTTAGTGAGGCATTTCTGTGGCCTTTCCAGCTGATGCAGATGTCTTGTGTGGTACATACCAAACAGAGTGTTGTACTCTATCATGGGTCTAATGAGGGATGAGTACAATGGGACAATAACCTCCTTTTTTTCTGGATGAAAAACCCTTTGTGATGAGGTGTGCCACATGGAAGGATTTCCTGACTGTTGTAGTGGTGTGGTTGTCTAAGGTGAGACCACTGTCTACCTTTGTACCTAAGTCTCTCATCACACTTTTGGTGTTTATTGTACTGCCACCTATGTGGTAATTCATGGGTACATGTTTTTTCCCAAAGGGAAAAACTATACATTTCTTGGCATTAAGCTTGAGCCCATGGCACTGGCACCAAGCATCTGTTTCTGTAAGGCCCTTTTGTAGAATATCCACATCATTTGGGGATTCAATAATGGCTCTCAGTTTGCAGTCATCTGTGAACTTTTGCCAGAGTCCCATTATGTTGGCCTGTACTTCAGAGAAGTAGATGCCAAACAAGAGCGGTCCCAGGGCAGAACCCTGAGGTACTCCACTTGTCTGTAGCTGGATTTGGAGTCGGCTACCTTTACAGTCTGGGTTCGGTCAGTAAGCCAGTTGGCAACCCATCGAGTGATGTAAGAGATTTATGCCCAGCTTAGTAAGTGGTCCATAGGGGGATAAATGCTGAGACAGATGCAAAAAACTGCTCAGACATCCTAGGAAAAAATCATTCAAAAACTTGTTGGGGGCATAGCAATTTGGAGGAAAAGAATGAAGGAATCGAAATTATAGTTCAAACAGCTGACTTACGGCCCTTCTAAATTAAGAAAGCACAAACAGGTCCTTTAGCTGTCATGCTTTGTTTCAACTGCTAGCATACTGGCTTGGAGATGGGAATTGCTGTTGAATATCTCCTCCATATTACTTCTAAAACACTCAGATTTGTCTTCAGAGAATGTCATGAGCCAGTCAAGATTCACACTTGGAACAACCAGTCAGCATTCACGATTTGGGATACTGGATCAGGATCAAGCTGCATTGGCAGGCACATCTAAACTAGAAAACACTTGAAAGAAGTTTCAGTAAACCACTGAGGTTATTGACTGTAGCTGAAGATGATTGTTTTGTACTTCTTGACCACAGTATTTGTTGGGTATTGTTAGGGCACAACTAATTCATGAGATTTGTTACAGTCCACACTCTGGTACCTTTCAACACCACTCATGCTTGTCACGTCTTCTGTCGTACCAGCCATCCATCTCTTACCTGGACATCCCCGTTTCCTCTTGCCTTCTTTCTGTCTCTCCCTAATCATCTTCATCAAAACATTTCCTGCTTTCTGGCAAACATGCCCAGGCCACTGCATTCTGTTGGTTTGACTTTCTATGCAACTGGAGCTACTCTATGATTATTTATTCATCTGTTCCACAATGGGCATACTACTAACCAAGTAAACACGCATATTTATCACCTCAAGCTACCTCAACTGTTCTGCCTTCTGGTCAGATTTCTGTACCATAAAGGACTACTTGCACCACTGTTTTGCATGCCTCAATCAAGCTTCTTTGACATTCTTCTCACACAACATCCTGGACACTTTGTCAGTTGGCTGCAGCACTTCTGATTCTAGATTTGATTACCTCACTCACACTTCCTATCTCCTCAACCACTCCTCTCAGACACCTGAGGCTGTTCCCCTCCATCTCACTTTTCAGCTTCTGATTCCACCATTTGCTGCCATGACAACTGCCTTACATGCGATTAAGTTCCCATCAGTGGTAGATTGTAATAGGGGTAAAATGGGTGGTTGCCCAGGGCAAAGATCTTTAGGGGGACCCATGGCCAGCCAGCATAAGCATGATCCTGCAGAATAAAAATATTTCCTGATCCTCCACCACCCTCCAGTAGTCAGACACTAATTGTCTTTATCCCCGCGGACATCAGAGGTTCCAGCCAGTAGCAGCAGCACATTAAGCAGTCTCCACAGAGAATGCTGAATTTCTGACATACAGGAAAGTGAGTGTTATATCTGGAAGCAATTGGAATCCAAAATCTCTTCATTAAGTGCATGAATAGCAGTAATGCAATTCACTTGAATGAATCTTCTTCTTCTTTCGGGTTTTCCCGGTTAGGGGTCACCACAGCGGATCACCTGTCTGCTCATGATTGGCAGTGGAGTTTTACAGTGTTGAGTTGCCAGCCCAGCACCCAACCCTCCACATAAGACACACACGCACACACTCACACCTAGGGCCAATTTAGAGTGCCCAATCCACCTACAGCATGTCTTTGGGATGTGGGAGGAAGCCGGAGCACCCGGAGGAAACCCACGTGACTACAGCGAGGACATATTATTTTCTCTAAATAAGGTTGATGTAGTGTGTAGATAAAAATTATTTACTTATGTAGATGCGTTCACTAAGTAGGATGTCTGTAGCAAGATCACACATTACATCTGAGAGTGATTTACTTGGATTCTTTAAGTAAAGTAGATATCTCCCTGATATAATTTAAAACCAGTCATGTACAGCACAAAGGAAGTCAATAATTTTATTCCACACACCTCCCATATCCAGTTTGAGTAGTGCACAGTCATGGTACTTGTTATTGGCTTTCCACGCGATTTTCATGATTCCCAAAACAATTGTCTGGACTTATTTGTAACAAAGAAAATCAAAGATTCAAACCATATATATTGAAATACTACATGTATACGCATCAAGTATAAATGTCTGCTCTGCAGTGTTAAGTACCACTTCCCCAGATAAACTAACAGCCAGGAAACTTGGCTTAGGAAATAAAAGATGAAGAAATCTAATGGCAGGAATATAACTTTTTTTTTTTCCCAAAATTTCTAGTTCAATTTTCTTTTTTCAAATAACAATACGGTAACTCAACAATACAAATACCTATCTAAAGAAAACAGACAACAATCTCGTTCTGAGAAAATTATACATATATATATATATATATATATATATATATATATATATACACACACACACACAAGAAATCACTACATCGTCAAGTAAAGTATGAGAATTCTTATGTTCATCTGGTCACTTAAGGGATAGTTAGAATGGGGATAGTCTATATATAAAGTAAAAATAGAAATGTAACCATTTATTTGTATGTGTAGGGAAAATATCTAGTTACACATATATTAAGAAAAGGGAGAAGATGCAAGAAAGACTGGTTATACTACATTCATTTCTTATTAAAAGGTTAGCTTTTCATGGCAATTTGTAGGCAAATTTTATTTGTCAAGAATTACATCTAACAAATAACCCCAATATTTTTGGTAATAGCGTTTGTTTTTTGTTTTTGAATAAATTAATTTGTAAGATGAGATATATTTGATAGCAAAATTGCTAAAATTTTCCCATGTAATTGGTGACATGACATTCCAATTCTTTGTAATAAAGAATTTAATAAGGGCACACATTGTAATAAAGACAGAGCTGATTGATATTAATGTACAATATAGCTGTCTCCCAAGTAAGGGTTGATTTTTCATATCCCATCTTCTCTAATCTTACTCTCAAGGAACACCATAAGTTGTGTTATCTTAGTACAGTTCCACATGACATGTAAAATATCAGCTGTTTGATCCAGACAATGGGGACATATAGGCGAAAAGTTAGGATTGAATTTATTTAATTTAGATAAGGTATAATATAGATTATTTACCATAATTTGTGTATATAACAGCTTCTTGAAAGGAATGAATTTGATTGTATTTTCAATGGCTAGTTTCTTATTTTCTTCAGTCAGTGATTGATTTCTCGTTTGCCAATAGTTTGAAAATAAATTCTAATGTTTTGCACTCATTACAATTTTTATAAGTCCTAGAAATTGTTTTCCCTTTAATCACAAGATTTTCAAGTATTAATTTAACTAAATCTATGTTCTGTAAGTCGGTGTGTATTTCTGAGAATTTAGCATTTATAAGATGATGAAGTTGGTTAAAGATAATACTATATTTCATAGGAAGTTTGAGTTCAAGTCTCATATGCCCCGTGTTAGAGTCTTTCCATTGGTATACATCCCATATTGTGTAGTGTTTTATCAGGGGGTAGTTTGTTAGATTTACTGGTTTATTATTTATTAGTAAATTAGGATTTAGGTCTAATGGTTGTATAAGGGCAAAACCGTCAGCTAATTGCAATGATTTAAATAGTTTCTGTGTTGTAAGAATCATGTTTTTAATTAATGGGTGTAAATTCTTCGTGTATATGCTAACCTGGTTTAAATTCAAGAATGGTAAGAATTTGATATTACAGCCAAGGGATTTCAACTGTTCATACCAGAGTTTGGTCCACTGGAGTGTCCAAGTATTTATATACGAGTCATAGTTTATTATTTGTATTAGTCTGTATACAGTAATTATACTATAGTAAAGCTTAAAATCAGGTAACCCCAATCCCCCTTATCTTTGGCGAGTACAAGTTTTGCATATTTAATTCTGGTAGATTTGGGATACCATAAGAATCTTGATATAGCTTTTTCCATGGCAAAGAAGTAGTTTTGGGGAATATTTGAAAAGGTAGCATTTAATTGAAAGAGTACTCTTGGTAGAAAATTCATCTTGACAACACAAGCTTTTGACAGTAGAGACATATTAATGTTCTTCCATCTATCCATATCGTTTTGAATACCAGTCCATGTAGTTGGTAGGTTATTGTTTATATCTTTGAAGTCTGAAGTAAATATTATTCCTAGATATTTTATCTGGTAGTTTATTTTAATCTCACTCATAGGAAAGTACAATTCTTTATGCCCTATAGGATTGAGGGGAAACATGTGCGACTTGTTTAAAAACTTAAATTATAATTTGAAACTACCGTGAACTTATCAATAACTAAGTATTTTTGGGAGGTCAGTAGTGGGGAGTTGGAAGTATATATTTGTAATCAGCAAAGGCAGAGTATATAAGATTTGTATTGTGGATTCTGGGAATATGATGAAAGGTTTTTTGTGAAATAAACAGGAGGGGTTCTGGATAAAGATTAAATAGGTATGGCGAAAGAGGGCATCCTTGTCTTGTACCATTGGATAACAGTATAGGGTTAGTTATAAGTTTATTTACCTGTATAGTGGTAGAAGCTTTCTGATAGAGAACCTGAATCATTTTAATGAATTCTTGAGGAAAACCATATAAAGGCAGTGTATTAAAGAGAAAGTGTAAGTTTACTATATCAAACGCTTTAGTTGCATCTACTGTAAGGGCATATCTGGGGCATTTATCCCTATTAATTAGTCTTACAATGGTATCTAAAAGGAGGGTGTTGTCACTTGTTTGCCTGTATGTCATAAAGTCCATTTGTTGTTGGGAAATAATAGAGGGGAGTATATTCTTAAGTCTATTTGCTATAACATGGGCTAAATCAGTGTTTATGAGGGCTATTGGTCTATAATTTGCTGGATCTGTTGGGTCAGAATGCGGTTTAGGAATCAACACTGTCTTCGAGTTATTTAAGTATTTGTCTGTTATACCATATTGTATTATATAGCTGAAAACTTTTAATAACACTTTGGAGATAGGTTCCATGAATAGCTTATAAAATTCCGATGTATATCCATCAGGCCCAGGGGATTTACCTAATTTTAGTTTGTTTATTGAAGCTTTTATCTCTTTTAAATGTAACATTGATTTTAAGAGTTTCCTCGAATCTTCTGTAATTTGTGGAAAGTTTATATTATGTATAAAATCCTCAAATCTGTCTGTAGATGATAAGGGTATATTGTATAATTTCTTATAAATATCTTCAAAAGCATCCACTATATCTTGATCTTTATATTTCACCTGTCCTTCATATTTTATTTCTTTGATCCTAGGAGGTCCACTTTTTATGTTAGTCTAGCTAGGAATTTTGATGGTGTTTGAGCCCATTCTGAATATTGATATATTGACCTTAATTCTAAGAAGGAGATATTTTCTAAATAGTGTTTGTGAAATTGTTTTTGCCAATCAATTATTTTTTCATGTTCTTTAGAATATTTTTCCTGAAGTTCTAGTTCAGCAGTGTTTATTTGACACTAGTTCATTCTTAAGATTGTTATACTTTTTTTTTCAGCCATGCAGATTTTTGAATAATAATACCCCTGATGATCACCTTATTAGCCGCCCATTGTATGTCATATGGAATTTGATCGGATATAAAATCATTTTGAAGTTGGGCTAGCACATTCTGAATTTCTTGTGTAGTTTCTTGGTTTTGTATAATTTTAGGATTCAACGTCCCGGTATTGAAATAGGAAATATTTTGTTTATGAGCTTGAAAGTTTATTAAAAGTCTAATTTTGGAATGATCTGAAAGAGTTCTATGTGATGCAGCATAATTTAATTTGTTAGAAAGGAAAGCAAGGGAAATTAGAAAAGCATCTATCCTGGACCAAGTTTTATGAGTGGCTGAAAAGAAAGTGAATCCTGATATTGTTTTATCATATTGAAATTTAACATAAAGGTCAACTAGTTCAAATGTATTTTGTAGTTCTTCAAGTGCTGTAGCGGTAGATTGTGACTGTCTGTTTTTATTATGTGATCTATCCTTATCTAGATTTAGTAAAACATTCCAGTCCCCACCTACAATAAACAGATGATTTGGGTATTTGGCTAATATATTAAAGATTTCATAAATGAAGAGCTGTTGATTTGAGCAGGGGCTATATATATATTAAGAAAGAGTAATGGTTTGTTTAAAGTATGATATTCAGTAGCAAATAATACCCATCTTCCCTTTGAGTCAGCTTCATAGGAAATAATCTGTCCTTGGAAGGATTTATTTGCTATAATGGCCACTCCCCTGGACAAAGAGCTATAATTTGCAGCAACTATTGTTTTAACCCATTTTCTTTTCCTTTCCCTAACCCAAAGTTGGTCTTCTAAGTGAGTTTCTTGCAAGAAAGTTATATAAGCCTTAGTTTGGTATGTGAGGTTCATGATTAAATTTCTTTTCTTTTTATCTATCACCCCTTTAACATTCCAAGAGTCTATGGTTATCATTTTTTATTAATATTGTTAAAGTTTCTCATTAGTTGATGCCCAAAAATACAGTTATAAACTTTTTCTGTTAGTGTATTTATCTTAAGAATAAATGTTGTAACTTCTATACTCCTAAACTCTAAATAGGTGCCTAACCATCCATCCCTCTCTACTTGTAAATGTGCATGAGTTAAGAAACTAAAAGAAACTATTATTTTTAACAACAAGGAGTAGATATATATCAGAGGGATGCCAATAATACCCATTCTGTTCCAAATGCGAACAGTCATCAGCTAACAGACTGTGCCCATCACACTCCTTTTATTATTTATATACTGTATATTCATTTTCAGACTTCTTGTACCCTTATATATTATATAGAGAGAAAAGGAAAAGTAGCTTTTATAAAAAGTTTTGTAGCAACAGCAACATATAATTCTTAACATTTCAAGAGTTAACAAAATATTTTCAAAAAACAAGTACAATATATGTATATTTAAAGAAGGCATCATTTTAAAAATTCAACAACATTTGCCTTATTCTTACTAACAGCAATTAACTGTGGTTCTTTAAAATGTATTGGAACTTCATTTAACATTGCACTGGCAAAAGCCATATAGATCCATCATTGTGTACTCATATATTAATAATTAACCAGAGCCATCTACTTGAACAAACAGAAAAAAATGTTTTTATACCTTGCTAATAGACACATTTAAAAGTAACTCAATGGTTATGCCAGCAGAATAATGATTATACATTTTAAACATTTAAAGAAGGCAGCACTTTAAAATTCAACATTTGCCTTATTCTTGCTAACAGTGGTTCTTTAAATGTATTGGAATCTTCATTTAACACTGCACTGTCAAAAGCCATATAAACACATCATTGTGAACTCATATGTTAATAATTAACCAGTGCCATCAACTGAACAAACAGAGAGGAAGAAGAAAAAAAAAGAGAAATGTTTTTGTACCTTGTTCATAGACCGACTTAACAGCAACTCAATGATTATGCCAGTGGAATAATGAGTATAGATTTTAACTGAAACTACTTATGTCTAACATTTACACTACTTAAACTCTTATATCAAAGGTTATATCCAATTTTTTAAATGTAATTTAACACTTCTTTTTTGTAAGCTGTAAATGTACTTTAAAGTAATTTCTCTATGCAGGCAGTGTTAGGTAGCTTTGTAAACTTTTAAATGTAAAGGCAGTTACTAAAAGACAGTACCTTAAGTATTACAGTGTAGCAAAGAGGTTTTCTTTACAGCCAAGTAAGCAGTGTTATTTAGAACACATTCCACATCCATTTGTTTAAAATTTCCCATACAAGTGGTATATTCTTCTGTCTTGTAGTTCTTTGGAGCTGTAGCACTTGTTTAGCCTTCCAAATGTTGTTTTTGGATCAAAAGATATGAAAAGAGTTGTCTCAGGCAAGATTTACTTTGAAGAGACGCAGAAAGGTGGATTTTGCCTGGTCAGGTGTTTCCAAGGATATTTTTTTTTCTTTGTAATAAAATGTTAAAGTTGCAGGATATCTCATTTGGAAACTAATCTTATTGTCAATGAGGTAATTGCAGTATTTGCTGAGTTTGTCGATTTTGTTTAATTTGTAAAGGAAGATCTTGAGTAATCATAATTTTATGCGCTCTCCATGTAACATTCTTTTTAATCTTATAAGCTGACAGTATCTGTTGAACATGTGCTGAATTAAGCAGTCTGATATAGATTTGTCTAGGAAGATCACTTAAATGTGTATGCTTTACAGCTCTGTGAGCTCTTTTGATCACTATCTCATCCAGGAGAATTTTATTAGCCAGAAGAGAGCTTAGTATTTCTTTTATTATTGGAATAAATTGTGAATTATCAAAGCTCTCTGGAATACCTCTTACGATAAAATTATTTCTCCAGCTTCTAGCTCCCAAGTCTAACATTTTTTGCTGTAATTCTTTAATTATGGCGCCATTGGTTTGTGCTTTTTGTTGCAGGTAATTTATTTTTAGCTCATTGTCCATAACTTTAGCTTCATTTTGTTCAAGCCTAAGCACGATTTGGTCCAGAGTAGAGTCAAATGTAGTTAGCTTATGAGAGAAACCCTGCACTTCTGTTTGTAAAGCAGTTTTCAGATTCTCCAGTGTTAAAGGTTGTTCCTGTTTTAATCTTTGAGACATTTTATCAGCTTCTTGTTGTTGCTTGTTAATTTTTTGCCTTTTAGAAGTGGTTTCTTTCTCAGGAGTAGTAATTGCAGACAGTTTGGTTTTTGTGATTACAGTTTCCATCCGATCTGGCTGATTCTCCATTAATCTTGTATAGTTAGATTCCTAGTAGTAGTGCAGAATTTTAAATAAGTCTTGTTATGAAGGTTGTTTTTCTTGTTACTTTCCTCTTATTAGGCCTGTTAGTCTTGAAGAATCCACACCATGCGGTTCAGGGCTCTGTTTCCAACAAGTAAGTATGAACTTCAGAATGAGAGAATCATTGAAAAATAAAGATGAAACAAGTAAGTACACGTATTTCTGCTTTAATCCACTGATATTTGGTATACTTTTCCGAAGCGATGCGCTGGTCTGAAGTCAGATTATAGTATAGGAATGCAGGAGCTGCACTGTCAGTGTGCTTACAGGCTGTCCACCATTTTGGAATCCAGGCAGGAATATAACTTAAGACCGGACAAAACCAATAAAGATGGCGAGATGACCATCATCTATATGAATACTTCAAACCTCTCTGTCACACAAGCCCACCACTCAGATTATAGCATCTTTGCAAATTAATGTTCACATAAACCTTTGCATTACAGGAGATTACTTTTTCCTAGGAAATAATGCTGTAACTGCTGAAGTTGTTCTCTTTGGCATCAAGCAATATTTCACTTGCGACTATCATTTTTAAGAGGTGAATACTGGCTGGCAAACTACTGACAGAAATAGCCCTTCTAAAGTCATTAATCTATATAGTTTCACTCCGTGTATTTCAACTCTCACAAGGTACAACAAAAAATTAGGTAGACCCTCTACCACACATTGGATTCTGTCAAATGTTTCAAACAAAAATCTTTCAACAGATGGCTTAGCAGATACCACAAGTGATCACCTACCCATCATACCTCTCAACCGTACCGAATTTCTCTGTATTTACCAGTTTTCAGGGCAAAATAATGGGGTGCCATGAATTTCCGACTGCTCCCTTCAATTTCTGACTTTTTAAAAATGTTTACTTACAATTATACGCTGACTGCTCATGATGTGGGTGCTATGCCTCCAAAATAATGATTAGTTCCTGAAAGTTAGAAAAACTGTGTCTGCTGTTGGGTAAAACAAGCAGCAAAAACATCTCAAACATCTTCATGCTGATCTTGAATTAGTTTGCTGGTTGATACTAAACACAGTTTCAGATGCCCTATTTATTTCATGAGTAGAGTAGAAGAAGAGAAGGATGGAAATAATACATCAATTGATACCTTAGGATTTAATACTGGAACTAAAGTGTCAATATACTACACACAGGATTTCAATGAAATTAGAAATATCTATTTTAAGTATTGGGACATCCTCACAGTTGATCCACAACTCCACCATATAGTAGGAGATGCCCCCAAGTTTATATATAAAAATCGTATGAATCTTCATAGACTGCTTTGTTACCCTGATAGAACCAGTTACCAACAACACCATGCCCCACGAGGCTGCACTAAACCTTGCAGGAAATATAACTTTTGTAATATGATAGATAGTAATGCATCTTTTATACATCCTATTAGCCAACAACGTTTCAGATTTAATGCTATGGCTACATGTGACACTGAACACATTGTTTATTTAGCTTACTGCACGTTTTGCCCAGCATTTTATGTAGGCAAAACTGATAGAAGACTTAAAGATAGAATTAGGGAACATCAGTATAACATCCGCATTAAATCAAATAAAAATGCTCTTTTGAAGCATACCCTAGAAACATCAGAACAACACAAGTTTAAGTTCTTGGTTGTACAGGTTAATATACCCACACTAAGAGGAGGAGATGTTATGTACTGCACAGAACAATGTGAGATGAGATGGATTATTAGGCTGAGCGCGGATAGGAAGCCTGGGTCGAGTGATAGAGTTCCCCTGAGACCTATGCTGAAAGGCAGGAAGCTGAAGGTTTATAAGTTCAATCTATAGACAATTATATACATATTTCTTTGATTACCCTAGGAGTTCATGTATGTGGCATCATAAAGCATAAAGAACTTGTTAGAGAATTTGTATTATGTTTTTAAATGAATTATTTTATTGTTTTATAATCTAAGATTTTTGGTATATAGAGCTGCAATAACTAATTGTTTTAAATTAACTGCAGGCTATGTAATTACCTTACAGGATATGATGTCATGATTTTAAGTATATACAAGGCTTTTTAAAAAATGTAAAGTGTCTTGGTTTGAAGAAGCCCACGAGGGTGAAAGCACTTGCTGACTTTGATTTTTGTCCAATAAATAGAAGTTCTTATTTACTTGGTGAAGTGAAGACTGCCTTGTTTTGAACATCTTACTATTACAAAGACTCATTGATGTGGACTTTATCTGCCCCTTTACACTCCTGTGTTTTGTTTTTGTTACATTATTACTTTATTACAGGAGTGTTTACTCCTGGGCAGCAAGCTTTGACGTATTAAAGTTCTATTATAGTTTTACCACCAGAAGGCACTAGTGATCTTATATCACTGAATTGATTCAGCATAATTACTAAGGTGTAACTTTATGGTTTAGAACACACAGGGTATTGAACCATTTTGGAACTTGCTATGCTCAGACGGACTTAGTAATGGACTGTCATCAGTTCTAGTATGCTATTAGGTGGAAAGTCTGAAACACTTTTTTGTGAGTGTTTATGAGCCTCATCATTTTTACTTGCTGTGTTTTGTATCATTTTGTGAGATTTGTTATATGCTTTTAGCCACAGTTAGGATGGTTTATAGACATTTTTTATGTCTTCATGAGTCAAACTTGAAAATGCCATTAAGAAAATTAAGGAGTTCTTAATTATTTTAGCTATAGGCTTTGAATGAATTTTAAATATATTTTTGTCTAGTCTAGCAATTTTAGCGTTTCACCACCAGATGGCACTTTTGTCAATATAACATCAATACTTTTGATTTTTGTATCATTCAGGAAAACCTTATACCTACAATATTCATAGCTATTCATTTGCTTTGAAACTTATGTGTTAGAGTACTTTGATATGGGATACTTTGTCCTATGCTGTTATCAAATGGTGAGTCCGAAAGTATTTTCATGTTTTTTTATAAACATCATTTGCACTCACAGCAAGAGGTTCTCTGGTTCGATTCTCGGCTGGGGTGCCTTCTGTGTGGAGTCTGTACGTCCTCCCTGTGGTCGCGTGGATTTCCTTCGGGTGCTCCGGTTTCCTCCCACATCCCAAAGACATGCAGTAGGTGGATTGGACACACTAAATTGGCCCTAGGTGTGAGTGTGTGTGCCTTCTGTGGAAGGTTGGGCCCCGGGCTAGCAACTCGACACTGTAAAACTCCACTGCCAATCATATGCAGACAGATAATCTGCTGTGGTGACCCCTAACCGGGAAAAGCTGAAAGAAGAAGATTTGCATTCACCATGCTTCATAGTTTAGTGAGAGATTTGTTATATGTCACTACCACTAGAGGGCACTCGACTTAATATCAATGTCTTGACCTTGCATAATCATTAAGGTGCAAATTCAAGGCTCATTACATTTTGAGCAACTAATTTGTTTTGGAATTTATTATGCTTTATAATTCCTTGAGACGTTTTTTCTTCACCTGTCTTAGGATGACATCAGATGGTAAGCCTGAGAACTTGCTCATGTGTTTTCCATGAGCATTACTATTTTATCCGTCATTCACTGTAGTGCTTTGTGGAGACTTGTTATAAGCTTTACACTGTCATCTGCTTACAAACATTTATTTATATGAGCATAATTTGAGTACCGTATTTCCCCAAAAATAAGACTGGGTCTTGCACTTTTGCCCCCGTCGAAATACGCATTAGGGCTTATAATATCAGGGGATGCCTTATTTACCCCCCCCCCTACAATATACATTTATTCAAGTAGACATTTATTCATGTAAACAAATTGACATTTATTTGGTACTTTTCCATTATTGGGCAACAGTTCTGGGTAACATGTTAACAGTTGTGTGAGAATTCTGCATAAACAGTGCAACAAACATTTCAACTTCGGAATATTTACACATTGGCTTTCACAGTGCAATATTTCATGCTTAGCAGAAAGTGCAGATAAATCTCATTACATGTGTATTGGAGGAGGGGAATAAAACAGGTGAATAACTGCCACTTTTTGAGTGGTGATGCTTTCTTTATTCCTTACCCAAACCATAACAGAAGAATGATGGAAAGTCATAAAAATGAAGTCTGGGAACTAGTGGCCTTACTTTATAAATACCCCTTGATAATGAAACGTTACCTTAATACAATAAAGTCAAAAAACTGACAAGAGCTTGATGGCAGCTGAAAGCAGAAGCAATCCATTCTGTTGCCCAGATAATGGAATAGTTATTCAAATACAGTCATGTCATCTTCTGGAACATTGTCATAAGTCTCCAACCCCTGAATTCCAGCCTGAATTTCTTGCAACTCCATTTCCTGTAGAACCACAGGCCCCAGTCTATCATGCCTAGCAATAGAGGTCTCCTTAAATGAGCACTGCTTGTACACAGGTAGGTACTAGGCTACTGGCCCTAGGGCCTATATAAGCCTAGCCAAAAAAAGTACCCTGGCTTTTGCCACCCAAGAAAATTATTTTTTGTGCCACTATCAAACAGAGCTACAGAAGTGATCCCTGGGGTGAATTTCTCATCTCCCATCCAATCATCAAGATTTTTCTTAAAGAGTGCTAAAGAGGAGCTTTGTTTGATATAGATGGGTAGTTTGTTCATGGAGCTTGCTCATAGTGCATTCACAACACAGCTGTCAGTAATTTTATCCCATGAATTCTTCACCCAAGTCACGACCTCTTGCAGGCCAGGCTTCACAAAGTTTCCATGCCGATTTCTCTCCATTCTATTTTCAATGTAGTCATTGAGTCCAATGCACAAATGGTCCTTGAATGGGTTGTTTATTGCAATAT
The DNA here is from genome assembly GCF_019279795.1 of Protopterus annectens. Classification (NCBI taxonomy): domain Eukaryota; kingdom Metazoa; phylum Chordata; order Ceratodontiformes; family Protopteridae; genus Protopterus; species Protopterus annectens. The sequence continues at coordinate 961,352,464 of NC_056734.1, read as the reverse complement.
TAAGAGTCTGGAGATAGGCAGTCATTCCTGCAGGAATCATTTGATCTATTCTTCTCTGTGCAAAGAAGTTGTTCATGTCTTTAGCACGGTGAGTGCTGGCTGAATCCCAGACAAGCAGACCTCTTTTGCCACCTTGCAAAACACGTGGCAGCATTGCACTGACCCACTTCCTTATACCTGCTTGTGTGCACCAGGCTTTTTCTGTTTCAAGGATGTAAATGCCTAAAACACGTTCAATCTGATCTTTCTTGCCCTTACTAATGATTAGAGGTGGGGTTTTCTTTCAATCTAGATGAACTGCCAAAATACAGGTAATACGTGCACTTTCATAACTAGTGGAGGGAATGTAGATTGACGAGGCACCCCTCTGATCAATTATTTGAGAGCCTTGTCCCATAAACACTGCAGTTTCATCCACAGCAATCATGTTGGAGAGTTAGTATTTAGAAAAGTCTATGCCATCAACAAAGGACTTGAATGAAAGTGTACATTTAAATAACTTCAGCATCTTCTAGTTTGAACAGTGTTGTCTATTTTCTTAGGGAGAATTCATATCGCTGAAGGAAGCCATCTAGCCAATGTTGTGATACTTTGGATTCTTCTGGGGATATTTCTAACTGTGGTGCCATTGCAAGGGCAAATGCTTGAATATCAGCCCTGCGCACAACCAAAGCCTTTGCTCTCCTGTTAGCATTCTATTCACAGATGATGTCTTCCAGCTCAGGAAATAATGGTTGCTGACTGGATCTTCACTTGCACTTCTTAGCATTTCCCTTGTCTGCCTGTTGACTGAGGTTATTGTATGCTGCTCGCCATTTTCGGGACCATTCGGAGATCCAACTTCTCTTTGCAGAAAGCCATCAGATTCTTTCCCCAGGAATCCTTCACAATTCCTTTCTTGTACTCAACGGAATAACTTTCTTTTTGCAGTCATCTTGTCGGGGGGGGGGGGGTTAACCGAAGACTTACAAGACAGGAATGGCAACACAAAATGGCGACAGTTAAGAAGACACAACCACACCCATTCATTATCAAGTGTGCACATTTTACGTGCGTGGTCTGTACTTTGACCAATCAAAGTACACTTGCCAGTGTTTATGGGCCAGGGATCTCAACCATCAAGTGTGAGTGAGGATTAGGGTTACAGAGTAAGAATCGTGGAGGACTCCCGGGCAAAGAATCTTATGACTTTCTGCAAAGAGAAGTTGGGTGTCCAAATGGTCCAAAAATGGTAAGAAGAGTACGATAACCTCAGTCAACAGCTGTCAATATTATTATTTTATAATTCAACATGCCCATCATGTGTTGTTGATGATCTTAACTGGGGCTTACTTTTGGGGTAGAGCTTATATCATGACCACCCTGGAAAACCATGCTAGGCCTTATTCTCTGGTTAGGTCTTACTTACAGAGAAATATGGTAGTTTCAACAGGAAAAATGAAGAGCTATTTTATTATTGCAGTGGGATTTGGATGCTTTTTGCTTACTCATAGTAAGTATTTTAGCTTATGTTTAGATAAGTTTTTGAAACACAAATTCAGTATGCAAGCATTTGAGTTGAAAAGTCATGCAACAAAAGGATATCATGTAGCTTGTATGGTCAGGCTCTGGATTGCATTGCATAAGTGGAAATTCCTTAAGATTCCAAGAGCAGGATAAGTTATTTCTTACACTTATTTCACTGAACTGCACTTTTGAAATGCTTATAATTGTGCTATACAGTTGATCTACATTTTGCACTGTTAAAGTTTTTTTTTATTGTTTCACTGCATTTATGTACTGTTTTATACCGTTTTAACATTACTTAACTGTAAACTGCTTTTTCATACTGAGAGTTGTATTTTCTGTTTGTGAATGCTCTATCCGAGCTTTTCTGTGCATTTTTGTCTGTTTACAGTTAAAAGCATTCTCGAGTCTGCTCCTTGATCTGTTTAAAACTTTAATTTAGTGGCTACAGCTAGCAACTGTAATTTTTCCCACCCACCCTCCCTAGTGTTGTGTGTTCTTATACTTGGTGGCTTTGCAGTTACCCGCTCATACTGTATATTTGATCTGTGACACTCCTCCCAGTCTAGTGTCATTAGTTCACTCAATCTAATAGAGAACATTTGTGAAGGCAAACCCACTCAGATTCTTAACGTTGAATTAACTTCTGTTCCAGCTTTCTCCATTTCCGCTTTACTGGAAAAAAAATTCTATGCTTGCTTCCCCCCTTTCCTGTGGCAGGTCAGATACGGATTTGCTGTGTCCAGGACTGTTTGTAAGCTCCTAAGCCCCCCCCCCCCCCCACACACACACACACTTAACTGGGGTTAAACTATTCCTGGCGCCAGAAAGTCTGTTCTTCAAAATTTCCCTTGCAACTAGCCAGCTTTTTAGTTTTAGCATTCATCTGTTTCTTTGATCTCAGCACTTGTTCAGAACTCATTGTAAGCACTAAATAAGTTATAAATTACTACAGCACTCAACTTTCCTCACTTGTCTAGAGGAAAAAAGTTTTTAGTACTTAATAAATAAGCACCTATTCAGGCATGTCTAAAGGTCAGTTCCCGGTGTTTTCTCCTGTCTACCGGATTAATCTGGGCATCTTGGGACAATGCAGCAATTGCCTCGTACACAGACAAGCCTCTCCTCCTACCACCCAACACTACGACCTGTGAGAGATGCGCTTATACAGCCAAACTGGAAGCAAAGCTCTCTTCACCGAAAAACGGCCTAGTCAGTCAAGAGGAGAAGGTAAACACTTGCACCGCACCACACATCACATAGTCCCTCAAAACCTACACCACCAAAACACACACACAGAAGCACAAAACACATACCTACATTCGCGGAAACTCTCAGTACAAATCTGCCCAAACAACACAGACCTCCAAAGCAGAAATGCAAGCAACCTCCATCCCCCAACACAACCCAAATGACACACAGCCCACATACTCAGTGTGCCACTCAACTACAGCCCATAAGGCATAACGTACCCAACACTCTAGTCATAGGTGACTTCTAGTCAGGCACACTGATGTTCCACTCACCAGGCTAAACAAGGAAAAAGTTACTGTCAGCTGCCTGTCAGGGGCCAGGATCCACCACAAAACGCACGCACTCAGGTCACTCCACAAGTACAAATATGACTCTGTCATTGTCCATGTTGGTGTGAATGACCTGAGATGTACCTCCCTGAACTACATGAAGAGAGACATGGAGGAGCTCTCTGATCTTGTAGCCAAGGCCGGTATGACCCTAGCCCTGAGTAGCATCCTGCCATCACCCAGAATGACACCACAGTACAAGGACAAAATGATTGACTTTAACAATTGGCTAAGCTTCTGGTGTCATTCTAAGGGAAACCAGTATGTCTGCCTGGGATGACATGATCGACAGACCACACTGCTTTGCCAGAGATGGCCTGCACCTGTCGCCCTTGGGATTCCGGATACTGGCAAAGGCTCTTGCCACCCCTATAGTGCCTTTTTTAGGCAAGGTTCAAATGACAAATTCACCACCGTAACAGGTACAAGCAAGCAAAATCTGAGGGTAATGCTACTCAATGCTAGAAGTCTAAACCTCAAAATGCACTACTCGAGGCAGTCCTTAAAATGGAGAACAATGACATCTGTGCAGTGACAGAGACCTGGTTCAAAGCTTCAGAGAGCACCCCTGCATTACCAGGCTATAATTCATACCACACCTTCCGGTCACCAAACCCGGACCGAAACACTAAAGGTGGAAGCGTGTCCATATTCATTACGGATATCCACACCTCCAAGCTAGTTGCCCAGCATAATGCATCCGAGATTATCCAAGTTCAACTAACTCTGGGCAAAACCACAATCCAGATTGTAGCTTGCTACAGACCTCCCCCACCATGCCCTAGGATTCCCACTTCTCTTTTCTTGATACACTGGAAAATATTAAGGTACAACCCAACACTCTAATAATGGGTGATTTCAACTACCCTACCATTAACTGGGAAAACTACTCATGTACCAACTCTTTTGCTCAACATTTTCTGGAAATCATCAATTCCAATGTCTTGAATCAGCTTATCCACACCCCCAACCAGGGGCAGCAATATCCTAGACCTGGTCATCACCAGCATGGGTGACCGGTGTTCCACACCAGAGGTAAGCTCCTCATTGGACAGATCCGACCACAAGCTAATCACCCTAGATATCCATATCCCACTCCCACCCCCCATTAGGAAAACCGTAAAAAATTTCTCGAAAGCCAACTTCACGCTTCTTCAGACAGAAGTGGCAAATTTCATGACACCCATGCAGATGGACAGTAGAGGTATGACTGCTGAATCCTACACAAATGCACTTTATAATCACTTACATGAGTGCATGGATCGTGCTTTCCCTTAAAGAACCAAAATGCTATCCTCCAAAAAAAGGAAGCCAATCTGGTGGTCTTCTGCCATAAACAAACTCTACAACAGAAGAAACTGTTGCAAAAAAAAGTAAAATCGCACGATTGGAGGAACTCCCTGGTCAGCCTCAGTACGAAGTTAAGATCCCTCATAAAATCCTCCAAAGCTAGTTATGAAAACAAAATTGCCACTGATTCTAAAGGCAGCCACAAAGCATTCTATAGCTATGTCAAAAATCTCAATGGCAACACTCAGATCTGCTCCGAGTTATAGCACAATGACACTAAATATACAGAACCAACTGATATTGCCAACATTCTGGCAGATAGGTTCAGTGCTAACTTTACCCCCCTTTCACCCCCTAAAGGGCCCATCTTTATATCGGAAGAATGCAAAGTTCCTGTAATCATGGCTGCACAGGTAAAAATCTCACTCTCCAAAGCCAAAAACACAGCATCCATGTGACCTGACAACATCCCAGGCTGCCTTCTACATGAACTACAGAATCTACTGGCACCCCACCTAAGTACCATGTTCAATCATAGCCTCACCTCAGGCTTTGTGCCCATTGAATGGCGCACCGCGACAGTTATCCCACTCCACAAAGGGGGGGGGGGGGAGCCACAACAGACCCCGGGAACTACCGCCCCATTAGCCTGACGAGCATTGACTGCAAGGCCATGGAACGTATCCATCATGGAACTCATAAACAAAGACATTGGAGATCTCCAAACTCTGGACCCCACACAGTTTGGGTTTGTAAAAGGCAGATCATGTCTCCTAACCTGATAGACTTCTTTGAAGTAGTCACCAAAGCCACAGATGAGGATAAGGTGGTTCACACAGCCTATCTAGATCTCGCCAAGGCATTCAACATCATCCTCCACTCTGGAATTATAGATAAACTCACTAAACTAGGTATAAATCCCTATGTCACAAGATGGGTTGCCAACTGGCTTACTGACAGAACCCACACTGTGAAAGTAGCAGACTCCAAATCAGACTTCAGACCAGTGACAAGTGGAGTACCACAGGGTTCAGTCCTGGGTCCTCTCCTGTTTGGTATCTACTTCTCTGAAGTACAGGCTAACACAGAAGGTCTTTGGCTAACTAAATTCGTAGATGACTGCAAACTAGGAGCCATAATCAAAACTCCGAACGATGTGGACATTCTACAAAAGGGCATCACTGAGACAGATGCCTGGTGTCAAAGACATGGTCTCAAGCTCAATGCCGAAAAGTACATTGTCATCCCCTTTGGTAAAAACTCTGTACCCATGAACTACCACATAGGCGGTAGTCTACTTAACACCGAAAGTGTGATAAGAGACCTTGGGACACAGGTGGACAGTAGTGTCTCTTTTGATAATCACATCAATACAGTGGTCAGGTAATCCTTCTACATGGCACACCTCATCACAAAAGGTTTCTCATCCAGAAAAAGAGAGGTCATTGTTCCCCTCTACTCATCACTCATTAGACCCATTATAGAGTACAACGCCCCTTTTGGTATGTACCTCACAAGACATCTACAACAACTGGAAAGGCCACAAAAATAACTCACAAAGAGGATTACTGGCCTCAAAGAGATGCCTTAAGCAGACCGTCTCAAAAAACTCCAGCTTTACTCCGTCGCATATCGCCTACTCAGAGGCGATCTTTGCCTAACATACAAATCTATGTCAAACCCAGAGCTGTTAGACATGCTCCACTTAAAGAAATTCCAATCCCTCTGAGCTACATGCTCTAGGGACCTAAACCTTGTCACCACATTAAACAGAACATGCTGGAGGGATAGATTCCTGTCCCAGAGACTTCCCATACTCTGGAACAGACTACCTATGTCAAACACAGCTCCTCATTAGCACTCAAGAAAAATCTTGATGATTGCATGGGTAATAGGAAATTCACCCCGGGGATCACTTTTGTGGTTCTGCTTGGCAGGAGCACAGGAAAATAATTTTCTTGGGTGTCGAAAGCCAGGATACTTTTTTTGGCTAGGCTTGTATAGGTCCTAGGGCCAATAGCCTAGTACCTACCTGTGAACCTATGTTCATATGGCTTTACATTGTTGATTGGTTCTTAACGTTTTAAAAATAATGTAGCAAGATTGTTTTAACTGATTTGTATCTGAAGAAACATTGTGGAAGCAACATGAGCGCTATCATACTCCATTAAATTTAATTTGCTTTTATCCTCCTGTGTTTATCGCCTCCTTGGTTATGCTTTCATTTCTTCTCCTTCTGACAAGATCTTTTCCATATATTTTTTATCTTTTCCATACATGTTTCAAAGCTCTTTAGATGCTATTAATTAATGACACACTGTTTAAATGTTGTACATATGTTGATTACTTGTATACATCTGCTTACTATATTCATTATTTTTCCCCAGAGCTTCTCTCTCCAGAACAAAAGTTTTATAGCTCATACCATTATGCTGCTATTAATTAATGGTACTCTGTTTAAATGTTATATATTTATTGATTTCTTGCATACCTCTGTTTACTATTTTTTTTATGTAATGCTGGAAATGTAATGGATCTTTTGTCCCCAGGCCTCTGGTGATAAAGGGGTAGCTTTCTGCACAATATATATATATATATATATATATATATATATATATATATATATATATATACATACATATATATATACATACATATACATATAAATAAAATACCCCAGTTAAAGAGCCCTGTCTGGTTAAGTGATTTGTTCAGAGCAGCAAGTAGTCAGAATCAAACTCAGTACCTTAGTTACAGGAACCCACCCTTCATAGCTACCCTCATCCATAACCCTGATATCCCTCTACTTCATCTTTATAGTCCCATACTTCCTAATTTACCTCTATACTCTGACACTACTACCAATACTTCGTTATCCCCACTTTTCTCCACAATACTCATCCTGTCCTCCTAATATTCCACACACACAATTATGCCTCTTATATTCCACATCTTTCTCTTATTTACTGTTTACTTCTCTCTCTCTCCTTCTAAGTCTGTCATCATATCACTCAATCTACTTACCTCCTACAGCCACCTCTATATCATCTCCAGCTACTCTGCAATCTGCTCTAGTCTATATGCAACTGATTTAATTTTACAAAAGAAACTTATCATACTCTCACCACAACATAGTCTTCCTTGCAACTGTGTCCACAAATATTTTCAAAACCCTAAAAAGAAGCCCCTACCTACTACTCTCCCTGTTCTCTGTAATCTAGTCCAGTGTGGTGACATACATCCTAAGCCTGGCCCTCCCCCCCTCTCAAAATTCCCCTTTCTCCAAAAAATCCTTAAACTTCACCACAGTTAATCTCCAAAGCATAAGAAACAAAATTCCTAAACTACACGCATGGCTGAGTCAACATAAGCCTGACTTTACCAACATCACTTAAACCTGGCTAAAACCATACATCAAAGATTCTGAATTTCTACCCCCTAACAATTCCTGCATTAAGACTGACAGACTTCATAAAAAAGGTGGAGGCATCGCCTTATTACATCCAAGCACCATTACAGTAATTCCATATTCTAAACCCACTCCCCTCGTTCCCACTGCAGAGCTACTGGTTACCTTCCTAAAACTCAATAACTGCAAAAGCCTTTGTATCATTAGTCATACATTCCTCCAGGCAATAATGCTCCTATTCTAGAAGAAATTCTTGCCTGGGAAACCAACAATATAAAAAAATGAAACTACCACCCTAAGTGACATTAACATTAACTGGCTAGATATCTCCAGTAACAACCCCTCTACCAACATCAACATTCACATTTATACTCGGCTAATTTCTGAAATAACCAGACCTGACAATAAGCATAACAAAGGCTCCATCTTGGATTGGGTCATGGTTTCCGACCCAGATAAAGTCTCCTCTACTGGCACACTCAGAAATAGCATCAGTGACCACTCTTCAGCATTCATAACATGCAAGCCCATGTCTATACCAAACATACACCAATACTGATATACCAGAGATCTCTCACTTCTCCCCAAACACCATCAATGACATTCTGCAGAACAGAACTGGAGTCCACTAAAACTTCTCCCACTCAATGAAGGTGTAGAATTCTTTAATTCTAGACTTCTTAGGATCTGAAATAGTCTTGCCCCTCTCTGGCTAAAAAGAATCAAAGCAATACATGCCAGCTGACTTGCCAAATCCACAAAGCAGATTATGTCCACTAGGGACAAAGCCTGGAAAGCCAGGCAGAAAACCAAAACTCCTTCCAACCTCTTGCAATATAAACAACGTTGCAATCAGGCTAAAAGTTTAGTTGTCAAAAACAAAAAAGTGCCAATACTGCAGAAGAGCCACAACGGAAAATGCTTTTAACCTTTACTCGATAATCCACAAAAAGCTCATAAAAGGCTCTGCAACCACAATACATTAACGCTATTGAAACACACTGCGTTTTAGTCCCGATACAATGACTTCAACAGATAAGCAATGGTAAACTGTGTAAACCTTTTAAACCCTCCTAAAAAACAAAGTAACCAATCACAATGAATCCCAAATGAGGTAGTTAATTAAAAATTTTATCCTAAAACGTTAACAACACTCAAGTCTCTATTAAGTGTTCCTAAAAACATTTTTTTAAAAATAACTATAATACACTCAAATCATATATATATATATATATATATATATATATATATATATATATAAATCCAAAAACGAACAAACGAAATAACTTCAGAAAAAATGAATCGCGGGAAACACAGATCACGCTAGTCCAGGTAATAAAATTGAAAATTACTTTACTCAAATGTAAAATGTTAGCGCTTTCATGCACTAAATGTATGCACTTCTTCAGACAAAATACATTATGCAAGTGGTTAACCTTTTATACAGACACATACCATAAGACCACTCCCGTTGAAATTTAATTGCTATTAACTAACTAATTAGCTAGCTGTAGCTTACTTTGAAACTGTTGCCATCACAGAATGTATTTCCTATTAAAACGACCAGCTTAAAAAAGTGATAAATATATCAATATGTTCAATACAAAAATATATACATGTAAACAAATATTCACCTTGTTTATACATAGATTTCCTTATATATTAGAGACATATTTTTGTATGACTACACTAATATTCATTGTTACCTATGACATACTTTGGATCAAGAACACATGCTTTGAAAATGAAAAAACATTTTTCCTATATCATTTTTTATATATGTGTATATAATTCATTTCATAAAATTTTGAAAACTAAATTTATGTCTATCTATCTAAAGCTTTAATATTTAATAAACATTTTATGGAACACATATTGTTAATTCCTGGGAACGTGTAGGCATTTGTTTTTAATTGCCAAAGAAGTTCATGTTCTTGTAATTTCAAGAACCATGCTCCCCCCCCTAGGATCTTTGGGAACTTGTTCAACCACAATGAATAGAAAGCTATGTGTATTGTTTTCTATTATGTGCCTTGCTAAAGCATTTGATGGATTTTGTTTTGTAATAGCATATGTATGTTCATAAATGCGGGTTTTTAAATGACGTTCTGTTTTTCCGAAGTAATATGCAGGACAATCTTTGCATTTAGCAAGGTAAACCACCCCCTGACATTCACAATTAAATTTATCATTTATCCAATATTTAATACCCCTAACAGTAAATGTGGTACCTGTTTGAATGAATTTACAATACTTACAGCGTCCACACTTAAACATACCTTTATTGACTTTAAAGTTTCTTAAAGGGGCCTCTAATAAATTCTTAATTGAGAATGCTTTTTTATATACAATTAAGGGTTTAAGCCCTAATGTGGAATGAAGCTGTTTGTCTTGTATAACGCATTCCCAGTTGTTATACAAAACCCCACGAATTTGTGAGGCATTGATGTTAAACTGAGTAAGAAAACTAGTATTATAGATAGCCATATTTTGGCTATTATTATCATTATGACCGTTTTCTTCGTTTGTATTATGTTGACAAACAATGAAGTCATCGCTTGTATCCTTAAATATTGGGCCTATTATTCCATGTTTCCTCTTGTTTTTAACTTCCCAATAAAGTGCGCTAACTAAGCGATTGGGATATCCTCGGTTAAAAAACATTTCACATAGTTGCCTACATTCATCTTCAAACGCTGCGTCTGTTGAACACATGCGAGATGCTCGGACAAATTGTCCTTTAACTACTCCTTTCTTTTGGGAGAATGGGTGGCAACTAGTGAAATGTAGGAAAGAGTTACTGTATGATGGTTTCCTATATATTTTTGTAGTAAATGTACTATTCTGTGTGTCTTTGGTAACATTGATGTCCAAAAAATTAATAGAAAATGGACTGAGTTCATATGTGAACTCCAAAAAAGTGGATAATGAATTCATAACATTTATTAATTGTGTAGCTTCTTCTTGTGTGCTGTTTATGATCATCAAAATGTCGTCTTGGTAACGTGTGTACCATACAACTATTTTGGAAAAAAGTTTGTGTGGGAATAGTAAGGTTCGCTCCCAGAAAGCCATTACTGTGTTGGCAAAACTGCCTCCACATGGGGAGCCCATTGCTACCCCGGACTGTTGAAGATAAATCTGTTTTTGAAACAAGAAATAGTTATTTTCTAAAACTATTTCTAAAAGATGGATTATTAAATCTATTTCGTTACCTGGACAATCTTTTGACAATAAAAAATCTCGTACCCAGTTTAATCCTGTATCATGAGGAATAACTGTATACAGATTTTTGATGTCTGCTGTCAAGAAAATATAATCAGCATCAAAGGGGATTTTGTTTAAGTTGTCTAATACATGCCAGGAGTCTCTGCATATTTGACTTTCTGTTTTAAGTATTAATTTCAACTTGTCATCGACCCATTTAGCACTAGGATAAGTGATTGAATTACGTCCATCTATTATTGGTCTAAATGGTGGTTTCTGGGTATTTTTGTGGAGTTTGGGTACTCCAAATAAAACAGGAGTAAGGGGTGCTGACATGGTTAAATAGTGATACAGGTCCAACGAAATGGTTCCCTCTATGAACAGATCACTTATATAATCTTTTATTCTTTGTTGTGCTTGGTTAAATTCATTGAGGGATACCTTCCTGTAATCCTCTGAACCTAATAAAACATTCATTTTATCTATGTAATCAGTTTCATACATTAAAACAGCCCCCCCACCCTTGTCAGGCTTTATAACACGAACACCTTGTGTTTTCACAAAGGTTATCAGATCTAATTGTGCAGAAGCCGATGGTTTACTTTTTCTACTTTCTTTGTATAAACTACGTAGATGGATTTCTGTAATTTTTTCAAATACCATCAGGTTGTTGTCAATGGGAGGGTTAAATACACTAGAAACACGTTCCTTTGCAGGGAAATTCACTTCATGCTCACCAAAGAACAACTTTAAATTCAATTTACGTACGTACAATTTTAAGTCACATAAAACTCTAGCGATATCAAATTTACGAGGTAAAACATAAGTAAAACCTTTTGCTAAGAGTTCAACAAAGTCAGAACAAACTTGAATAGACGTAAAGTTGTATACTTTAAAGTCATTTGTTTTACTAGAAACAACGCTGGGAAATTCTATGCGCTGTATTTTTGTTACCTCTTGCGCTTGTTGGACGTGGATTTGTTGTGACCTTTCCGGTTCCAGTTCATTTTCTTGTAAGAAGTGAACTGGCCGCGTTGAAAACCCTGTTGGTTGTTGTGTTTGTTGTTGTCATGGTTTCCTTGTTGGTTACCCTGATAGTTGTTCTTAGTTTTATTATTGATCCGCTCACTACGCCTTAATGCTTGTGGGGTTTGATCATTTGGAGATGTTGAACTGGTGTCAGATGTTAAGAAAATGTCCAGTTCGTCTGCTACTGTTTGATGCATGTCATTTTGAAACTCTGTATTAGATGGATTTATAATATGCACGTTGTTACTTGTGGGCGGATCTGGATAAGCAGTTCCGTTGTCATAAGTAATTTTATCTCTGTGAATTTTCCTCTTTTTCGTTTCACATATTTTGTTTACTAAAGTACTTATGCTAGAAAGAATTCTAGCGTAATCATATTCATATCTGGAAAATTCAGAGTCAGCTTTAATGATGATATCAATGGCTAAAAGCTTTTCTTTTAGTGTTACCATCTGTTTGGTGTATTCATCGATTAAAAGCTCTAAGAACTTGAAGCCTTGTTGGTTAAAAAATTCCAGAAGACGAAGGTGAAATTCTGAGTGTTTTATTGTGCCTGATGAATATTTCCATTGACGTAATCCCTTAGGCACAATGTTCAAATTCAAACACTCACGAAAATAAAGTGTTTCTATTTGTAATTTTTTATATTTAAGTAGATAGACATCAAATTGCTTCAAGTTGTTAACTAAATTAGAAAAGGAATTATTTGGTTCTGGATCCAATTGAGTCGTTGAGCCTGTTGTATTAGAAGTACCCAAATTAACGTTGGGTGCATTGAAAAAATCTTCTAAAACAGGCAAATCTTTGTTAGTAGACACATTGGTTGTTATGTTATTGGTCTCAACACTCTGTAAAACAACTTGAGTATTTGGTCTCGTACCTTGACTGAGTGGTATACTGCTGGTTAAAGTATTATTCGAACCTGTAACATTTGCTAAGCTGGTCGCTAAGTTCCTCGCCGGCTGGGTCACTGATGGCGGTAAATTTTGAAATGTTGACCCAGTCTTAGGTCGAACAACAGGAGCACTACTGGAGTTACCGGCTCCTTGGGAATTAACTTTCATGGCTAGATCTTCGACACGCTGTGTGATCTGCTGAATTAAGGCCGTTAGATACCCAATAGCATCTCCTCCATCGTCGGCACTCTGAGGAATGGGACTTGAGTTGAAAAGTTCCTGTGACTGCGATTGTGAGTCTCCGCTACTTACAGCCATAAATCCAAAAACGAACAAACGAAATAACTTCAGAAAAAATGAATCGCGGGAAACACAGATCACGCTAGTCCAGGTAATAAAATTGAAAATTACTTTACTCAAATGTAAAATGTTAGCGCTTTCATGCACTAAATGTATGCACTTCTTCAGACAAAATACATTATGCAAGTGGTTAACCTTTTATACAGACACATACCACAAGACCACTCCCGTTGAAATTTAATTGCTATTAATTAACTAATTAGCTAGCTGTAGCTTACTTTGAAACTGTTGCCATCACATAATGTATTTCCTATTAAAACGACCAGCTTAAAAAAGTGATAAATATATCAATATGTTCAATACAAAAATATATACATGTAAACAAATATTCACCTTGCTTATACATAGATTTCCTTATATTTGTTTTATTTGGAGTACCCAAACTCCACAAAAATACCCAGAAACCACCATTTAGACCAATAATAGATGGACGTAATTCAATCACTTATCCTAGTGCTAAATGGGTCGATGACAAGTTGAAATAATACTTAAAACAGAAAGTCAAATATGCAGAGACTCCTGGCATGTATTAGACAACTTAAACAAAATCCCCTTTGATGCTGATTATATTTTCTTGACAGCAGACATCAAAAATTTGTATACAGTTATTCCTCATGATACAGGGTTAAACTGGGTACGAGATTTTTTATTGTCAAAAGATTGTCCAGGTAACGAAATAGATTTAATAATCCATCTTTTAGAAATAGTTTTAGAAAATAACTATTTCTTGTTTCAAAAACAGATTTATCTTCAACAGTCCGGGGTAGCAATGGGCTCCCCATGTGGAGGCAGTTTTGCCAACACAGTAATGGCTTTCTGGGAGCGAACCTTACTATTCCCACACAACCTTTTTTCCAAAATAGTTGTATGGTACACACGTTACCAAGACGACATTTTGATGATCATAAACAGCACACAAGAAGAAGCTACACAATTAATAAATGTTATGAATTCATTATCCACTTTTTTGGAGTTCACATATGAACTCAGTCCATTTTCTATTAATTTTTTGGACATCAATATTACCAAAGACACACAGAATAGTACATTTACTACAAAAATATATAGGAAACCATCATACAGTAACTCTTTCCTACATTTCACTAGTTGCCACCCATTCTCCCAAAAGAAAGGAGTAGTTAAAGGACAATTTGTCCGAGCATCTCGCATGTGTTCAACAGACGCAGCGTTTGAAGATGAATGTAGGCAACTATGTGAAATGTTTTTTAACCGAGGATATCCCAATCGCTTAGTTAGCGCACTTTTTTGGGAAGTTAAAACAAGAGGAAAAGTACAGTTTTGTACCTACCATAAATGTAGATGTTCGAGGATCCACATTGCTGCAGTCTAATTGCCCCAGATGTCAGAAGACCCTAAAAAGACAAGGCCAAAACCAAAACTCCAAACATACCCTGCACAAAAATATCTACAATATATACAAAAAAAGTACCAGAATATAATCTCCTCCTAACATCTACATTTATGGTAGGTACAAACTGTACTATGTTCTTTCATTCCACATTGCTGCAGTTGGAATGAGGCCTAATCCCAGCTGGAATCTCCTGCCATGATGGGAATAATAAAATGCAAAATGCAAAACAAATCACCCTAGAATAGTTTTTTTTTGACACAGGCTTGCCCTCCAAGCGAAAGCAAAAAAAAAACAAACAAGCTGAGATGCATAGAAAGTAGGCAAATGAATAGTTTGGTTAAAAGCCACACTAGAAACCACCTTAGGCATAAGAAGGATCTCTAAAATCATTGCTTGCCTGCACAATGGGTAAGAATGTGTTCCCCCTGTGTTTGTTGATGTACCACATGACAGTCGTGTTTGTCTGTAGAAATCACACCTTGCCCTGGAAGAAGTGAAAGCCATTAATGCAAACTGCAAACTGGACTGCTCTCTCTTCTTATGTGTTGATATGTAGATGCTGTGGCCTGGCTGTCTTGTTGTCACTTTTTTATTAGATGAGCTGTCTTAACATGCTCAGCTAAGTTCTGTTCTCTCAACCAGGCTGCCTACTTAAGAACAGAACCAGTGGCAGCCACCGAGGAGAGGCCTGCCTGCACAAAAAACCAACTGCAAGGAAATGTTTCCACTTCACTTGTTCAACAAATCCAAATCCTGCAACTCTTACTCTTTTACACTCAATACCTTCCGCCAGACCATCCTTCAATAATTGTTAATTGTGAAAGGAGATAATTCTGATAATTTAACACATACGCCTCATGGCTACACCGGAAGAAGCTAAAGTGTTGTGGAAGAATTCCCCATTCTTTCCCCATCTATCCAAAGCCTCCTTTGGGAACAGGGGAGAAGGACCACATTTTTAACACCTGCCTTCGTTTCTGGGGACCTGAGGAGACTTTTTCTGACTCTTGCTAGGACCTCCTAAAAGATACTTATGGGTCCCAGGCACCCTATCCTATCCGGGAAAGAATCAGAGGGCAGGAGGCAAAGAATCAGGATTCAGGCAACTTCTGAACAAATTCAGAACAACCAAAGGCCTAACAAGGGGTATAAAAACCAAAAAAGGCTAAACAAGAATTTCTTCCTGAATAGCCTCTTCCTTGAATCAATGCTTTAAAATGCTCCCCATCTGGAATGGAATGCTCATTCTGAAAATCTCTCTGAGTAGAAAAGGTCGCTGGAGGCTTCAGCTGAAGATCCCGAATCATATCAGGCATTGTAAGGATAAGTGTCATGCAAGACCAAGAGTCCAACAAATATTGCTCAAAAACTCCAAAACTCATTTCAGCGGCCATCTTATATGTTGTGATCAGAGGATTGAAATATTGTCATAATTTTTAATCAAACTTTTTTTAGCATATGCTTTCTAGCAAGGGGAAGGGAAACACAAACACCAAACCCCCTGAAGGAAGCGCAAGCAGAAGCTCTTAAAGCCTCTTACTTAAAAGAAGACAGAAAGGCAGGCCTATGGCCCAAAGGGGAAGAGGGAAGAACTGCCACCTGAGAAGCCCCTTGGCGGCCTTCTCCCTATTCTACATGCGGTAACATACAGTAACTCCCTCCCTGTTAGAAACTCCTCCCAGAACCTCCCGCTCCTCTGCTCACATGCCGAACCGACTTTTAAAACTGTCGTCTTCCACTGTGGCGGTCTTCCACTCTAATTTTCCTTCTTTTTTGATGGCGTTTGGCATTTTTTAGCATTTGAGGTAAGAAATACACTTACAATTCACAACCTTCAACAGCATAAACTTCTTAATAGGGAAATTTCTGATGAATAGCTAAAACAAGCCGTATCCAAACAGTTGTATCGGGCCTGGTATACAAGGTATACACAGGTATACATAATCCCTATGAGGTATCTGTTTCCCTACTTAGGCACAGAATCATTCACCGTTACATCCTGATCCACTTAAATACTGAAGCAATGGGTTCAAAACTCAATCAAATAAAAAGTCTTGCACTCCCAACGGAAATGTCTCTTGAACTCAGAAACTTTCAGAACGCCCAACGTACTGACACTCTCACAACGCCTTCTCGCATCGGACCAGCGCCGGCAAAACTGAGGGATATGGCGACTCATGAGCGCCAGTTAGTACCCTGACGCACGCTGTCCAGTGCGCCACGCCGGCCAGGACTCACAGCCATTTTGCAGACGGTATGGCCATCATGGAATAATAGGTCCAATATTTAAGGATACAAGCGATGACTTCATTGTTTGTCAACATAATACAAACGAAGAAAACGGTCATAATGATAATAATAGCCAAAATATGGCTATTTATAATACTAGTTTTCTTACTCAGTTTAACATCAATGCCTCACAAATTCGTGGGGTTTTGTATAACTGGGAATGCGTTATACAAGACAAACAGCTTCATTCCACATTAGGGCTTAAACCCTTAACCATATAAAAAAGCATTCTCAATTAAGAATTTATTAGAGGCCCCTTTAAGAAACTTTAAAGTCAATAAAGGCATGTTTAAGTGTGGACGCTGTAAGTATTGTAAATTCATTCAAACAGGTACCACATTTACTGTTAGGGGTATTAAATATTGGATAAATGATAAATTTAATTGTGAAAGTCAGGGGGTGGTTTACCTTGCTAAATGCAAAGATTGTCCTGCATATTACTTCGGAAAAACAGAACGTCATTTAAAAACCCGCATTTATGAACATACATATGCTACTACAAAACAAAATCCATCAAATGCTTTAGCAAGGCACATAACAGAAAACAATACACATAGCTTTCTATTCATTGTGGTTGAACAAGTTCCCAAAGATCCTGGGGGGGGGGGGAGCATGGTTCTTGAAATTACAAGAACATGAACTTCTTTGGCAATTAAAAACAAATGCCTACACGTTCCCAGGAATTAACGATATGTGTTCCATAAAATGTTTATTAAATATTAAAGCTTTAGATAGATAGACATAAATTTAGTTTTTAAAATTTTATGAAATGAATTATATACACATATATAAAAAATGATATAGGAAAAATGTTTTTTCATTTTCAAAGCATGTGTTCTTGATCCAAAGTATGTCATAGGTAACAATGAATATTAGTGTATTCATACAAAAATATGTCTCTAATATATAAGGAAATCTATGTATAAGCAAGGTGAATATTTGTTTACATGTATATATTTTTGTATTGAACATATTGATATATTTATCACTTTTTTAAGCTGGTCGTTTTAATAGGAAATACATTCTGTGATGGCAACAGTTTCAAAGTAAGCTACAGCTAGCTAATTAGTTAATTAATAGCAATTAAATTTCAACGGGAGTGGTCTTGTGGTATGTGTCTGTATAAAAGGTTAACCACTTGCATAATGTATTTTGTCTGAAGAAGTGCATACATTTAGTGCATGAAAGCGCTAACATTTTACATTTGAATAAAGTAATTTTCAATTTTATTAACCTGGACTAGCGTGATCTGTATTTCCTGCGATTCATTTTTTCTGAATATATATATATATATATATATATATATATATATATATATATATATATTTATATATATATATATGATTCATTGTGATTGGTTACTTTGTTTTTTAGGAGTGTTTAAAAGCTTTACACAGTTTACCATTGGTTATCTGATGAAGTCATTGTATCGGGACAAAAACGCAGTGTGTTTCAATAGCCTTAATGTATTGTGGTTGCTGAGCCTTTTATGAACTTTTTGTGGATTATCGAATAAAGGTTAAAAGCATTTTCCGTTGTGGCTCTTCTGCAGTATTGGAACTTTCATTGTTCAGAGTTTACCTGTTGTGCCATTTTCTCCTTTTTTTTGATTTTCAAAAACAAAAACGAATACTTCCAAACTATCCAAGACCAACAAACAAAACCCCAAGAAATTCTGGGGAGTAATCAACTCCCTTCTTCATCAAAGAACCAATAATAATCCATGCCCAAACCCACAAAAAACACCCTCTGAGTTAGCCTCACTGTAACACATTTTATTGACACCATCGCTAATCTTACTACCACCTTCCCACCCATCAAGAAAGATCCACTAGTACCACCATTAGTACAGCCCCCTTTAAATCCTCTACCTACTTTCTCACTCTCGCCCATACCCACCCTCCACCATCCAAAAGCTTCTTCATAAACTATAACCTTGTACCAACAATCCAGATAACTTACATGCAGAATACTTACAAATATCAGCTTCCTCCATTGCATACCCTATCAGCATTCTACTCAATAGGGCCCACTCAGGAATCACGCATACCTGACATCTGGAAAAAAGCATTAGTTCTCTCACTTCATAAAGGTGGCAACAACTCTGACATCTCAAACTTCTGGCCTATCGCCATTCTTTCCCCCATCTCCAAAATACTAGAGAAGTGCATTTATACTCAGCTCCTCAATCATCTGGTAAAACACCAAATCCTTTCCCCCACTCAACATAGCTTTAGGCCAGGACATAGCAGTAATACCGCCCTCATTTTCTTCTTGAATACAGTAAATAGAGCTCATGACGCTGGCTCCTTAGTCTCTGCACTATTTCTTGATCTAAGGCATTCAACACAGTTTCCCACTCCCTCCTGCTTACTACACTCTCCAACCTTACAGTGGTTTACTAACTATCTCAGCAATAAGCAACAATCTACTATATGGTAGTACTCTTCTTTCCCTTTCATCAATACAAACACAAGGGTACCCCAGGGTTCAATACCATAAAACAAAACAAAATATTTACCCCCACAAAATCTAGCTCTCTTGACAAGTCACTATTCTCTATTCACTCCCAAAACAGCACTATCATTGATGTTGTCCCAAGTACCAAATTGCTTGGTGTCATCATTGATAAACTAACCTTTGAAATTCACATCTACAGCAACATCAAAAAAAACACATCAAAAGCTAGGAGCCCTTTATAGGCACAACTATTTTCTTAGCCTAAGCCCCTTGCCTCATCTTTCCTGCTTCCAACTCTTTTATATGGTGCCCCCACCTTCACCAATCTACAGTCCTCCCTGAAAATAAAACTAGACTCATGCTACAACAAAGTTGTTAAATTTGTTACTAATGCAAACTTTTCTACCCACCACTGTTCCTCTTTGCATCAACTAAATTGGCTTGAATCCCCTCACTATCTTACTTATCTACAATTAACTACTGCCCATGAACTTATCTACCACCCAAGTAACTTGCCCTTCCCTCTCCTCCTTACTGACCATGTACCATCCTAATCGACACCTCAGGTCAAAAAACAAAATGTTACCGACTGTCGACAAACCCAAACACTCAGCTGGCCAAATGTATTCTTTTACTTCTCTAAGCTATGGAATAATCTCCCTCCTTCACTCAGGACAATCAGCAATCCTGCTTCCTTTAAAAAATCCCTCAGACTACATCACTCACTGGCTATGCACCTGCACGCCAACCACCAACCTAAAATCCTGACCACTTAATTACTGGTATTTCCTCTCCTTTTCTCTATTATACTTACTCCTTCTGCTGTCCCCCTAGCTTGACCTTCCCCCTCCTTTAGGCCATCTGTCTCCTCCTATTCTCACCCTGAAGTAAACTCTCCTGCTATAAATTCTGTACATACATTTATACTTGCGTTATTTGAATGTTTTCTGTTTTTTACTTCTATACTTATACCATTATTGTAAACAATGTCACTGTTATTTTCATTAAATGTACTACTACTACTGTTCGACATACTTTGTTTTTGTGTCTTAACATTTCTTTGTATGTAATTAATGTGGAGCTTTTCTCCCCGGGCCACCACTGAAAATGGGCTCATTTAGGCCCAGTGGATTTTCCCAGTAAACAAATGTAATAAATAAATATACATACCCATTTTAGAAGTCCATGATTTTTTGTTGCAAAGTTTTAACTTAACCCATCTTACGTCTAAAATCTCTTATTTTCTTTCTCTTTACACTTACCTCTTAAATCACAAAAATATTCATATAAGTTCATAGGTTGGTACTAGGCTACCGGCCCTAGGGCCTATATAAGCTTAGCCATAACAATTGCCTGGCTATTTCTTCCCACACTATTTACTTCCCTGGACCTCTGTCTAGTAGGGCGACTGATGTGATCCCCGGGGTGAATTTCCTTTATCCCATCCAATCGTCAAGGTTCCTTTTGAAGAGGGCCAAAGAGGCACTCTGCTTGACATGTATGGGCATTCTATTTCAGAGTCCGGGGAGTCTCTGGGTCAGGAACCTATCCCTCCAGCATGTTTTGTTTATTGTGATGAAATTTAGATCCCTGGAGAGTGTGGCTCTGACGGATTGGGATTTCTTTAAGTGTAGCATGTCCAACAGCTCTGGGTTTGACATGGCCTTGTATGTTAAGCAGAGATCGCCTCTGAGTAGATGATATGCGACAGAGTACAGCTGGAGTTTAAGGTGGTCAGCATAGGGCATCTGAAGTTGCATCTAATAACGCTACTATACTTCTACAGATTACGACCGTTTCAGAACATCTCTCATTTCCCAAATTCCAGATAATCTTTCATTTGTTAAAAAAAAAAACTTGAGTCTTCTAAATGAATTGCATCTACATCACATATATTACACCAATCCAAAATACCTATTCTTAGTATATTCTTAATACTGTTCACAGTTACAGAAAGCACTCTAAAATGTTCATTTTCCCTTTTACTTAGATTCATGGTTTCATAAGTTCATAGCCAATTACTAGGCTAGCTGCCTTAATAGGCCATTCTAAGCCTAGCAAATTTCCCTCCAAAGGTGAGACTCGAGCACTGCACCTGCAGCTGAGTCAAACACCTTAACCATTATACCAACCCCAATCATTTTTATATCTATATCCATCTATGGATCGCCTTCAGAAGCTCGAAGTTTCAAAACTTCAAACTTCAAATGGTAGAGACCATAAGATTGAAGTTTTGAAACTTCAAACGTTTTGAATGGAGATAGCCGTACAGCATAGAACAGGATGTTTACCATTTTCCTCACTGCAGTGTGATTTCGGAGTTGGTATATTTACTTATCAGGGTTGTGGGGGGTGTAGGGGGGCTTGTCCCCACTTAGAAATGTAATTTATTTTTTTTATTTCTGAAGTTTCAAAACGTTGATCTTCTGGTCTCGGCCATTTGAAGTTCTAAGTTTTTAAACTTCAAGCCTTAGAAATAGAGATATACATATATAAATTCCATTTCATCCATTTCCTTTTTTTCTAATTATCCATTTTTTTATTTTACTACCTCCCAGTTTATGACTTCATCACTTATTTGAGAGTCTTATTCCACGCCCTCTTATTTTTTCACTTGTATTTTTCTTTGAATTTCTACTGTTGTTGCTAGTATTCCATATGAATGGAGTCAGAGATGATTGCTGTGTGATGACAGTCTTTCTATCCCTGCCTTGCAACCTGATAAGAGTTTAGGTATTACTATGTGTTTACCAAGAAAGTCCAGCTGGGCATGACAGGCTCCTTTTCAGATATTCTTAGCTTCACTGTTGCAGTATTCTTTACTACAGGGATCTACTGCGTAGGACAGCCCGACATTCAGCCAGTATACCAAAGCCTTATGATATTGTATGCACTGTATGTCACATATATGCTCCCAGAGTACAGCATAAAAGGGGCATACAGTTACCCAGAACTGAATTTCCACCGTACAGAACAGTCTCCATAGGACAAAGGAGTTCCTAAACATCCAGAATGAGAAAATGCAGAAGAAAAAGGAAGAACCTCAGCCAAAAGGGAATCCAAAACAAAAAACAAACAAGTCAGGGTTAGAGGGAGGGAGTGAATACTGCAACAGTGAAGAGAAGAACATCCACCGTTAATGGCAAGATTTTACACAACTGTTCTATGTCCTTCCATATCATTGTTGCAGCATTATTCACTGAAGGGCTAAGAAGGCTGACTGGAGGAAGGCACAGAACAGCCCTCTACAAAATCCATGCAGAATAGCCCTGGCCCTGGCAATAACATCCAATTTGTAATGCTTACTGAAAGTATGACTAAAGAACCATGTAGCAGTCAGTAGTCTCAAGGATGGAACTAGTATCAAAACCCTTGAAAAAAAAAGTACCAGAAGAGGCAACCACTCTAGTAGAATGCACTCTTACAGAGGAAGAAAGACATTTGTCATGAAAGGAATAACAAAACAGAATGGCCTTAGAAATCCGGTAGAAGATGGTTTGCTTGGAAACAGCCAATGTTCTGAGATGAAAGGAAACAAAAAGCTACTCAGACTTATGAATAACCATTGTTTTATCCAAATACTAGAGCTGAGTATGCAGGTCCAAGATATGAAGAATCTTCTCACTAGCAGACTGTGAAGAAGGAAAAAAGGAAGGTAGTTGAACAGACTGATTAAGGGACAACTTATCTACCTTGGACATAAGAGGAGGAGTAGTAGAGAGAGAGAGAGAGAGAATCTCTGTGAAAAATCAAAAAAAGAAGGAATGGCCATGAGAGCCTGGAGTTCAGACTCTCTTGTATGATTAAAGTTCATGAAATTAGTATTGTTTCAATCTTTGATGTTTGCCAGAAGTGCTCTTCGCAGCACCTGCAATGTGCCCAGTAATGACTCCTGCAATTCATACAGAGTTACATGTATTGGTAACTTGGAATTCATACAGTTACATGTATTGGTAACATATCCAAGTATGACTGTAAACTCTTTTATAAGATCTGCTGCCCCTACTACTACTGGAACTGTCTGGGTATCATTCTTCCACATTGCTCTAATTTCCCTCATTTCTCCCTGCAAATTCTGATATTTTATGACTTTGTGTCTCTCTGTCTGTAAGACACTGTAGTCACTGTGTTTAGCAATTTCAATGTTCAATGCTACTTAGGTTGGTACTAGGCTATCGGCCCTAGGGCCTATACAAGCCTAGCCATAACAATTTGTATTATTCTTTTCAGTGACCACTATAATCTGGTTTTCTCATCTAATTTTTCAGCTGTTGGTAATGGGTGACCCCATGTGATATAAACTTCATAATTTTCTATGATGCTTTGTGAGCTCAGGTTTCCAGTGTTTTTCAGCCACTTCAGTGTTATGTTTGCGTAATCCCCAAAATCCCCAGTGCAACAGTCTTGCCACACTACTATGCCTTTCAGTATACAATCCTTCTGCCATTAAGTCACAACCAGCAACAAGGTGTGCGACTGTTCACAGTTTTGTTTTACAAAACCTACTTTTGTCCATTTCTCCCATATGTTCAATGGACTTTGTAAACCAACGTTACGTAGCGCATTATCTTGGGCTGCCAATATTAACCTTTCATCTTTTGGTTTGAATTTGCCTGTCCTTAACCATTCCTGTGTTCAGTCCTGATCAACAGGAGGTTCTTCCAGGAGTTTTCTATACTTGCAACTATGTTTATACATTTTCCACATTTCTTGCCCTCTCATCTGATCCTTCACCTTATATTCTTTCTTTAGTTTTTTTGTACATTCAATTGTTGCCTTAATTTTACCTACTTCTGGTTTGATTTCCATTCCCACTTAACGCTGGTATGCTTCTGCTAGACTAAGAAGAGATTTATTCATCTCATGCTTCAAAACTTTCATTATGTTTGGGTCATGTCAGGTCAGCAGAAATGCAGTCTCACAATTGCTGATCTATACATGTAATCAGTTTCAAGGAGGCTCATACCTCCTTCAGAATGGGAACATATAATCTTGGTATGCACTGATTTTTATAAATCATTTGAGGAGCATGAAACATCCATCTTGTTTTCCTGTCTAATCTATCCAACACTGTTTGGGGCCACTTAATCATTCCAAAACTAAGGACAGGAAGAGCAAATTGGTTTATAGCTTGAATTTTGTTCCTAGATGTCAACGTTGTTTTCAGGATTAATTTATGTCTTCTAAAATATTCCTTACCATGTTTTTTCACATTTGTTCATGTTTTATTGTTGATCTTTCATCAATTCCCAAATATTTATCCACTCCCTCTTGCTCAAGTTCTTTTATATCACAATCTTATTCCAAACTGATGTTTTCTTGGGGATGCAGCTTTCATGCTTTAAAGGTTGCTTTTGCACATTTATGAAGACCAAATGACATTCTTATATCTGTAAAAGGTTTAACTATTTGCAGTTGTGCTTTCAGTTCCTTATCTGATGAGCTACACATTTTTAAATTATCGACAAAGAGAAGATGAGAAGTCTTTAGAATTTGTTGCTTTCTGGGAGACAAATTACAGCCATGACCTAATCTGTTAACTGGATTTTTATCCCTGGAATAATAATTTGTCCTTATCATGGCTTAATTGCAAAGTGGTTTGCCATGGTTTCATGGTCGCTGTGATGTACTTTATTAGTGTAGGGTGAATCTTGTACATTTTTAAGTACTCTCTCTATCCATGAATGTGGGATACTGTCAAATTCTTTTTTGTAGTCAATCCATGCCATACTTAGATTCTTCCCCTTTTTACAGTTCTCCACTATGACTTTAATAATGATCCTTTGTTCCATATGACTTTGATTTACTGCCCTTTTGTTCTATTGCCATAATTGAGTTTTCTTCTAAATGACTATAAACTCTTGACAGCATCAATTCTCGTGTATAGTTTATACGTCGTTAGAAGGCAAGTTATTGGTGTATACATTTTAGGGTAGCTTGCAGGTTCACCGTCAAGTATGAGCAGTGTTTTTCCTGTTAGAAAGGTTGATGTCTGTTCGGAGTGCACATATATAAATAGTTCTTACTCGTGGATAAATTTTTGTGTAAAGATGTCAATACTTTTAACCAGAAGTTAGGTGCTGTATCTGGGCCTGGGATTTTCCAATTAGAGACTTTTCTGAACTTTGTTTCAATCTCTGTAGTTAATTCATCCCATTTCATATCCTGTACCTTTAAACTTATTCTTTCTTTTACTTCTTCTATCCATTTAGCACCTTTATGTTTCAACAAGATCTTCATAAATAGTTCTTCAAAATGTATGTATTTCTTTTTTTTGGTGGTCTTTCAATTCCTTTTACCTTGTTTCACAATTCTCTATAAAACATTTTTGGATCATCAATAAATTGCTTATTTTGTACTTTTTGTTTATATTTATCTGTGAATCTTCTATGTTTTTCTGCTGTGCTGATATTTTTAGTTTATTTGCAATAGTGCATGATAAATCCTGATCTGTTATAATACTGTGCATTGCTTTTATCACATCTGAGTATTTTTGATCTGTTCCCTCTTCTATACTCTAACAGTGACACTTCTGGTCTCAATTGCTTTATAGTTTTCTTTATTCGATACTTCCATGATGGTATTCAATTTCTTCTCATTAACTTTGCTGCACAGTAACATATCCTGTTTACTTCTCTTATGTCACATGGATCTCTATGGACAGTTCTAATTACTGTGTTTGTTTTATCAAACCTGCGACTTTTTGGGTTTTATTGACCCTTTGCAGTCTATTTCTTTCATCGATCTTAATATGTCTATCTCTATTAAATTAAGCTCATTTTCTTCTAAACTGAGGTCACACTTTTTATTCATAATTTCCTGCGGGCATTCTATAGAACGTTCTATATCATCTTCCTGTGACACATTCTCTTCAGTTTCATCCTGTGTCATCTGTATTGTCAAAGGGGAGCTCACTGGCCTATCACTCAACACTGACTGCATCAGAGTTGCCACAGTTTCCTGTTCCTTCGCCTGTTGTCTTGCTTCAAATTAACTTTTATACTGGTTTCCTGTGGAAGGCTCCTAAATATCTTAATATGGCACCTGACCAATTGTTTTCTGTTCCACTGGTTTCCCCTTAATTTGGATATCCACTGTTGTGGTGCTTTCTGAATTAGATTATGGAGCAGATCACTCCAATACGACAAAACGAAGGAACTCCTACACAGAAGGGATCCTGGTGGTGAGAGCCACCAAATAGAAAATCTTTTCTACTTGGACATGTATGTTTTTATGCTAATGGGTTTCCTGGCATCCTGCAGAACCCGAGCAGGTCCTCAAAGTAGATGTTGGAAAAGAATCAAAACCCTATCACCTATAGTCTCAGCTGAACAGTGGACAGGTGTGGATGGATAAGTGACCCTTTGTCTTGCATGAGAAAATGCACTGGGTGAGGTAACTTGCGGTGATTGCCCCTGGCCAGATGAAGGGGGAAACAATGTTATCCAGGCCAAAAGGGAGCTACTAAAAAGATTTTTGGAGGGTCCTGTGTAATCTTGTGCAGAACTCATGGCAACAGAGGAATGGGAGTGAAGGCATACAAAAACATTCCCTTCAGATAAGGCCTACCTGAGAAATACCACTGATGGACTACGTCCATAACCACTTCCCTGTAAAGCATCCGGTCGTCAGCCTGTGTTATGGACCTGCTCAGCAAGTCTGTCACTAGATTATGATCTTAAGGAATATAAACTACCTGTAGAGTCACATGATACCCGATAGCTAGATACCACGAATGAAGAACTAATCTTTAAAAGACATAAGACTTCATACCCCACTGTTTGTTGGCATACCACATCATGGTGGTGCTGTCAATGACTTTGAGGGGGCCAAAAAATGAAAAGCTTACAGAGCACTCGTCTCTTATGTTGATATGATTTGACTTCTGATGAGGAGGCCAGTGACCATGAACTTTCAGAGATCCACAAGAAACACCCTGCCCAAGTCTGAGTTGTCTGAACAGTTCCTTAGTAGGAACTGGAGCCTGAAAGGTTAGTCCCAGTTTAAGAGAGAGCTATTTAATCTACCAGTATAGTTTTAATTTGAAACAAGGAAACAAATTAACAGAGAACTTCACAGGGTGGCAATGCTTAAGCCACATGGACTTGAGGTACCATTGTAGCTTCCTCATATGCAGCCTGGCAAGAGAAAGCATGGGAATGGTGGAGAACATAAAACTCCAGAATCCTGACCAACTCCCTGGACGTTAGAAAAGACAGAGGAAGAAACTGAAAAAGGTTGTCAGTCAAAACCTTGGAAGCAGGAATACAGGATAACATAGGAAAGATCTGAATCGTGCAATTAAGAAAAATATGATCCTGGGAGGGTGCAAGAGAAGATTGAGATAGACGGAGAACCCCAGAATTTGTAAGAGACAAGTGGTAAAGCAGAGATCTTGCAGAAGACTGCTCAGATTAGGAGCCTTTATAAGCAAATCATCCAGAGAGGGGAAGATCTCAATCCTTTGAAACCTGAAAAAAGCAATACAGGAGCGAGGCATTTGATGAATACCCTTCAAGGCAGCAAGAAGGCCAAGGTCAAATGAGAAGTGAACACAGGGTGAATGGGGATGTGAAGACATGCATCCTTGAGATCAAGAGAGACCACGACCACCACAGGAAAAAGGAGAGGAAACAAAGTCTGAAGACACAGCATCCTGAAAGCACAGACCTTAATAATTGTGAGTAGAATGAAGTCCAAAATCAGTCTCTAAAGTCCCATTGTTCTTAGAAACTAAAAGCATCCTGGAGTAAAAAAAAAATTTTCACATTTGGATGGGTGGAACAGGTTGAATGCTGCCCTGATCCAGAATGGAATACAAAACCTTTGGGAAAAGAGGAGGAAGTTGTTTTGGAGTAGATTGCAGAATAACAGAAAAGGGAAGAAGGGATTTCCAGACCACGAAATGCCAGTGAATAATGACAGACAACACCCAAGTGTCCAATGTGATCTGTTACCAACTTAGGAGAGACACAGAAAGGAGAAGAGACAAGAGAATTAGCCAACGAGAAGAGAAAGCAAAATGCCAAATAGAGACAGGTTTGATCTGAAAAGAGTCAGAGTGGGCTTGGCAGAGGAATATGCCTAGACCTCTTCTTCCCTTTAGGAGGCTGAAAAGACTGCCTACATACAAAAGCAGATTTAGAAGGGTAATTCCTTTGGAATTTAGGTACAAGGGACACAAAAATATACTTGAGGTCCTACATGGCCTTACCCTTATCCTGGAGGGACTTGAACAGGTCAGCTGCAGCTGTCCCAAAAAGATTTTTATTATCCAGAGCAGCACCCAGGAGTTTTGATTTAATATCAGGCAAAGCCTAAAGATGAAGCCAAGAATAATGCCTCATCACAGAGCCAAAAGCAACATTAGAGGCATCAGCCACATCAAAATTGCATTTCACGGAGTGACTACCTACCTAAATGGACCAAAGAAGGGAAAAGAGCTGAAGCATTCTCTTCAGAATAAGGAAAGTAAGACCCATCCTTACCTACTTAAAAAGGACAGCCAAGACATACCTGATTATGTGCATTTGTTAATTAATGGCCTGATAAGATCAGACGACAGCAGTATACACTTTTTTCTCCAACCTTTCCATAGCTCTACTGCCCTTATCAGAAGGAAGGAAGGAAGGTGCTTAGAGGGTTTATCAGTATCAAACCACTGAGGGGTCAGTAGAAGGGCACTTGTACAGAAATTTGCAGTTCTCAGGTATCCTGTTGAACTTTTAGGTTCCTTAGAGGCTGGGGGCTGAGAGTCAGGAGCAGAGGCAGCAAAATAGGCATCTAAAAGGGCTGCAGATGGCTTAGGTGACTCTTCTGGATTTCAGACGCCTGGGAGCAATCCCATTTAAAGTGCTGCATTACATGAGCAATAGTATCCCCAAAGGATAATTCCTCCAAGGGAGGATCATGGCTCAAAGAATCCTCTTCTTCTGAACCATAGTTGAGAGGGGAAGAAATCACAGGATTAAGCTAGGGATTCCTCCCCAGAATCAAAGTCCTCTGCATCCCCAGAATCAAAGTCCTCCACAGAGGAATCCAAGGTAAGCACCAGATGGTGTTCAGGGCTTTCACTAGCTTCTAGAAAGATACTGAATTGAGTCTGGACAAAAGCAGAACCGGGCCTAGACTTTTTGGCCTTCGAGGAAAACAGCAGACTTGAGATCCGAGGATTCCCCATTAGTGCCCTGAGCCATCAATTTAAGATGTTTGCTCTCAAGGTACCTGGAGAAAAATGATAAATGACTATGGAGTGCCTTAGAGACAAATGTTCAACAGAGCACTGTGTATGGTCAAAAGAAGCACCCGCACTAAAAAAGATACTGGTCATGATAGTCTTTATGGGGAATTTGATTCTCACACTGAATTTACCCTTCTTGGATGGTATGTACTGAAGTACACAACAATAGCGGAAAAAAGGGGCACTTAACTGAAAATAGCTTAGTAACCAGCACAGCAGAACGGCATTCAGACAGATGTTCAATAATTTATTTTGGACTGGTGGTGAAGAACTTCTGAGAATTTGTATCTGTACATCACCATTATGCCTTACATGGGCAGCATATGTTACATATGGTGCCTATAAGATCTAAAGGCTTTGGTATATTGACCAGATGTTGGGCTATCCTTGGCAGGGATCCCTTCAGTGAAGAATACTGCAACAGTGGTATGGGAGTACATCATCTCTTTCCAAGAAAAAACTTATCTATTTTTCAAGCCAACTTGCTACCCAAACAGAACTTGGGAAGTTGTATGTTCAAAGGGGAGGCAAAAAGATCCAGTTGAGGAATACCCCACTTGATGGGTAATGTCTAGGAAAACGTGAAGCATCCACTCATGAGTGTGTGTTCTGGACCTGCTCAGGTTCTTTACACTAAATTGTGCTCTGAGGGAATGTAA
Organism: Protopterus annectens; assembly: GCF_019279795.1. Taxonomy (NCBI): domain Eukaryota; kingdom Metazoa; phylum Chordata; order Ceratodontiformes; family Protopteridae; genus Protopterus; species Protopterus annectens. The sequence continues at coordinate 961,322,164 of NC_056734.1, read as the reverse complement.
ACCACCTGAAGAGTCAAATAACAAATAGCAAAATTCCAAACTATAAGGGCCAGTCTGCAAAGATAAGACTTTGTACACCCCCCCCCCCATTTATGTACCACATGACTGTGGTATTGCCTGTAAAAATCCTAAGGAGACCTGGAACGCAGAGAGAATGCACAGCCTGTAGACATAAAAGCAGTGCTCTCATTTCCTTGATGTTGACATGGACTGACTTCTTGGGGAGACCCAACCCCCTGCACCCTGACATTGCTTGAGGAAGCCCAACAACCTAGGTCTGAAGCATGTGTAAACTGCTTTTGGGTGGGTAAAGGAACACAAAAGGGAATACTATATTCAGGGAAATCTAGTGAGTCCACCTTAGGAACTCCAGTTTGAGACAAGGCAAGAGAGGGATGGGGAAGTCCAGAGGATGACAATGATGTAGCCACATTGTTTTGAAGTATCGAGGCCACAGACCCCAAAGAAATTCCCTTGAAGAAATCTCCTGTATAAGTAGACTGGAAGAAGGCTGTCAGAGAAAGGACCTTGGGGGAGGAGGAAGAAAAGCCATCATTGAAAGGATTCTCAGGAATCAAACTCTTGGAAGGCCTCTTACCCTTCAAAGTTTGCTTGGGATGTCAATGCCACAACGTAGTGTTCAAAGGGTAGTTCCTCAGATTTGGGTACAGGGGAAAGAATTTTGCTTATGATCCTCTACAACCTTCCATCCATCCTACACGGTTATAAAGAGGTCTGCAGCAGCATAGCCAAATTGATTTGAGTGCCCAAGGGACAGTAACAATTTGGCCTAACCAGAGCCAGGAATACCCCCTGATAACTGACACTGATGCAGCCATCCTAGAGGCGGCATCAGGAGCATCTTATCTGCATTTGATGGACTGATGAGCTACCTGAGAAATGGAACTCAATAAAGAAATGGAAGGAGGACTTGACTTCAGAATCAGGACTGATGGTCAGTACACCCCCAAGCTTGGATAAAAAAGCCAAAATATACCTGTCATAAGGGTCTGACAATTTATGGCCCTAATGGGTAAGGTGGAAGAGGAATGCACATTCTTACCATAACTGTCAACAGCCCCACTGTCCTTATCAAAAGGCAAAAACTAGGTTCGTCAGTGGAGAGAGAAATTACTGAATCGCTGAATCAGGAGGATCTTGTATAAAATATTTGGGTGTCAGGGACTTTGCAAAACTGCTCAGTTTTTTAGGCACAAGGGCTGAGACTCTAGAGCCTGAGAAGCAGAAATAAAAATGTACAGGAGGCCTTCCAAAACGGGCAATGCAGAAGGTCTAGGAAAGTCCATCTGTAACGAGTCACATCTTTCCTGGATCGCAGACATTTGGGAACTTTCCCCACTGGACATGTTGCACCATTTTAACAATGCTATCTTCAAAGGATAGATCCTCAGAGGAATCAGGGAGAGACTATTGTCCTCATCTGATCCTACAAAGAGGGGAATGGATATGGGAAGAATAAATGAGGGACTCTTTCCCAGAATCCAGCTCTTCCTCATCAGAAGAGTCAGAAGTTCAGAGTTTCTTGGAAGGAAATAAACATTCAGTATCCTGATTAATAGATCACTAATCGAATCTTATGTACCCAAACTATGGTGTTCTGCTTTTATTCTTCCACTCCACAAGGGTGGCAAAAACTGTAACTTCTCCAACTTCCGCCCTATAGCCATCCTCTCTCCAGTCTCTAAGCTTCTCGAAAAATGCATACACATGCAGCTCATGCCATTCCTAACTGAACACAAACAGCTCTCTCCTACCCAACACGGCTTCCGCCCTGGACACAATACCAACACAGCCCTTCTCTCCTTTTTACACTCTATCAATTCAGCTTGAGATTCTGGTAACTTAGTTTCATCTGTTCTACTAGATTTATCTAAAGCTTTCGATACCATCTCACACACCCATCTACTAAACCATCTAACCTCAACATCTCCCCAAAAACTCTTTCCTGGTTCTCCAGCTATCTTTCAGACAGGTCCCAAGCTGTGAAATGGGGCCAATCCTCCTCCACCTTCCTTCCCACCCCCACAGGAGTTCCCCAAGGTTCCATTCTTGGCCCTCTGCTATTTAACATCTTCATTAATGATTTCCACAAAGCCATTCCTAATACCAAAATTGTCCAATATGCAGATGATTCTACTTTGATCTGCTTTGCCTCCAACCAAACTGAACTCCAGTCTCTAACTTAATCTGCCTTCTCAACCACTGAAAAATGGATACACTAGAACCACCTCTCACTTAACGCTAACAAAACTAAGATCCTCCTATTCACTCCCTCTAAATCCACTCCCATTGATAAAAATTCTCTTCAAATTACCAGCCTTAATAACTCTATCATTGACATTGTTCCCTCCACCAAACTCTTGGGGGTCACCATTGATGAACACTTAAAATTCAATACCCATATCCAACTTGACATCAAGAAAACCCACATAAAAGTCGGCCTACTGTACAGAAATAATCACTTCCTCTCTCCCTCTACTAGACATACCTTGGCCACTACATATCTCCTCCCATCTCTTCTATATGGAGCTCCTCTGCTTACTAACCTATCTTCCACCCTTACCTCCAAACTAGAAGTATGCTACAATAAAATCTCCAGATTTCCCACAAAAGCAAACTCCTTCTCTCATCACTGCTCCTCCCTACAAACCTTAAACTGTCTTGAACTCCCCAATCAACTAGACATCCTCCAAATTGTCACAGCCCACAAATTACTATTTCAACCCAACAGCTACCCCGCATTATCTAATAACCTCCAACCATACAGCCCCTCCAGACCCCTTAGAGCCACTCACCAAAACCTTATTTCCATCCACAAACCTAAGCACCCAGCTGGTCAGCTTTTACTCTCCTTTGCCCTGGCTAAAAAATGGAATGCCCTGCCCTCTACACTGAGGACCTGTGACAACCTACACACCTTCAAAAGACAACTTCACTCCTACCCGTTTCTTCACAGAAAATGTAACTGCAGTCTTCACCCCATACCTCCCAAGCTCCCCTCTTCCTTCTCTCCTGGCTAACCTCCTTACCTTTCTAACCTCTCTCATAGACGTAGACTATTAATTGTAACCAATATCTGCACCCAGCCTTATGCTCTATGCCTCTCATCCTTCCTGGACAATTTTTCTTTAATATCTTAGTTACTTAGTGAATGATACCTATTTGTCTGCTATTCTACCTGCTGTGTTTTGTAAGACTACATATTGACTATAATGCAAATGATTTTTCTTTATTTCAATATGTTATGTAACTTTGTATTGTGGTCATTCAATATGTGATGTAACTTTTTGTGGAGCTTTTCTCCCCGGGCCTCCACTGAAAACGGGCTCTCGAGCCCAGTGGACCTCCCCGGTCGCTAAACTGGAATAAATAAATAAAGAGAAGACAACAGATCAAGATACAGGCAATGATTATAAGCCCTGCAGAGGGTTTGCAAAGCAAGTAAATCTCCTTAATTGAAAAAGATGGACTGCTGCGTGTGTTCTAAAATTATACATGCTGAAGAATGCCGTATTTTATGAAATAAAACTGTAGTATAGTTTAATGGTAAAAACTGAAACTAGAAAAGTTAATTTTTGTTTAGGTAAATGAATAATTCAAGGAGAAGAGGTACAGTGTTAAAACAGTTCATTGCCATAGAGTACAGCTGTTGTATCACATGTGAGGGTATGTGGAAAGTACTTCAAAACAAATGGTGTTTAGGGGAACAGAAATATAAAGAGCAAGCAAACAGGGTAACGTCAGGTATTTAATAAATTATATATGTGGCACTAATCTGGAAGCGGCCAAAAATGAGACAGGGAGGACATTTTCCATTTTGGGTAAGGCAAAATGGAAAATGTAATAATAAAAAATGACTCGGACAGCGGCTTACCACTGCAGTAGGATGAGAATGATTAGGGGAGAACAAGAGATAGGCAAAGGAAGGTGTGAGGAAAATAAGGAGAATGTCCAAGAGGGAAGCACCTACTGAAAGACATAATGAGGTGACTTACATGCAAAACAATGATCAAGATCAGCAACAAAACCTGTAAGAGAGAAAACTAAAGGATGTTGAAGCATAATAACGGGCAAGAAGGTAGACAGAGTGTCATTATTGCCTAAGCAATGCAGGGATGGGAAAAGTAAGAAATATGCAAGAGTTACCAGGCTGGGAAAGGGGAATGGAGGGGACTACAATTAAAATGTTGACAATACTTCAAAGAAAATCATGATAATTAAACAGAGGCTGAAGATTAAAACTAAGGAAGAAATAAGAAAGAAGTAAGAGATGTTGAATTGTATACAGTTTACTATTTCAGGGTTAGGCTTGTTATAGTTGAGTTTACAGACAGTACAGAGTTGCTAAAAAAGAGATTATTTAGAAATGTGAGCGGGGAAGAAGTAGGCAACTCAGCATTTAGGATTAGAACTGCTAAAGTGAGGAGCAATTCTACTACAATGAAACAACATGCAGGAGTCAGGAAACAAGACTAACAAATATAGTATGCATATTAAGTTAATAACTTGGAATGTGAAATGGCTTCAAAGATGGGAATTAAGAAAATATTTGAATATGTCAAAAAAGGCAGAAGTGATATAAAAACAAAGTACATACTAGACAAACAAGAAAATGAATTAATGATTTAAAAAAGCCAGATGCGAGAATACTGTGGAAAGGTGTACAGGGGCAGGAAAAGGACAGTTGCCATTTTCATTAAAAGTGGTAATGGAGTTGAAATAGAAAGTACAGTTGTGTACACTTAGCATAAGTGTAGCTGTTTGAGTGTATTCACTGTTCCAGTCATTACATTCAGAATAATCTGCTGGCAGGTTGCCCTCAGTCGGTCTGATTAACAAAGTCTTGGGTCCTGCATCGGTTGCTGTCACTTCTTCCATGATGTCAGGTCGTCAGGGGTATAAAACATGCAGCCGAAGCCATTACATCAGTTTTTCTTGCCACAGATGTCAGGTGCCCCACAAATGGGTAGCAAATAAAATTAAAAATACAAAAATATACTTCCAACCAAAAGCAAATACACCAAAAAGGCTTTTAAGCATAGTAAAAGAAAGTAGAGGTATAGCCAGAGTAAAACGGGGCTGGGGGGAGGGTAACCAGGACAGCAACAGTGAATACACTTGAACATCTACATTTATCGTAAGTGTACACAACTGTACTATGTTCTTTGGTTTCACTGTTGCAGTCATTACATTTGGGTAGATTCCCAAAGCTATGGTTGGGAGGAGGAATTTATCCAGCATTAGGAACAGCTATAAAGTCCTGCAAGACAACAGTGGCAAAGCCAGCTCTGGATTTAGAGAAAATTGGTAAATGATCATGCTTGGTGAATGTATGTACAGAACTCCAGGTAGCAGCTTCTAGAATATCCCTGGTAGAAACACCTCTGAGAAAGGCTGCAGAAGTAGATGCAGCCCTGGTGAATGAGATCTGATCCCCTTGGGGGATAGGTTTTCCATGGTGCTTATAGCAGAAATTAATGCAATGGCTTATCCATTTAAAAATGGTTTGTTTTGAAATAGCTTTCCCCTCTGCCCCAGCAGCAACTGCTACAAGCAATTGTTCAGATTTTGTTCGAAATTTAGTTCTGTCCAAGTAGAATCCAAGTTGTCTGTGCACATCCAAGGAATGCAGAATCCGTTCCCCTTTGTTCTGTGGATTGGGATAGAAGGTTGGCAAATGAATGAACTGATTAAGAGCCACACTGGAAACCACCTTGGGCATGAAGGATGGATTGGTCCTGAGAGATACCCTGTCTGCATGAAAGATGATTAAAGGCTCCACTGCCATAAGGGCCTGTAATTCAGATATCCTTCTAGCTGAAGTGATGGCTAAAAGGAAGGCTGTTTTCTAAGAAAGACATTTTAAGTCTGCAGTAGCAGCTGGCTTGAAAGGAGGTAGAGTGAGCTTCTCCAAAACAAAGTTAAGGTCCCAGGCAGGGGTAGGAGCTCTCCTGGGTGGTCTCAAGCACTTTGCCCCTCTGAGATGCTGCTTGAGCAGGGGATGAGAAAAGAGGGGTGGTTCTGTGTTATAGTGAGCTGAAATAGCTGAAGTGTGGATTTTAATAGAGGAAAAAGATAGGCCCTTGTGAAGCATCTCAGTTAAGTATTGCAAAATCTGAGGTAAATTTATCCCTAAAGATTGGTTCCAGGCACAGAATCTTTTCCATTTGTTAGCATAAGAATTTCTAGTCCTAGGTCTTCTCGCCTCCTAGATGACATCCATCACAAGTTTGCTGAATGATGCTAAGGGTGAATTTAGGTGATTAGCCAAGCTGCAAGGTTCAATGTTGGGAGCTGAGGGTGCAGAGTTTGGTTCTCCTGCTGAGACAGCAAGGAAGGTGCCTAAGTAAGGTGCCAGGGAGATATTTGTGACACACTGCGCAGGAGTGGGTACCAGTGTTGGCGTGGCCAGTCTGGAGCAATCAAAATCATTCTTGGTTTGTCCTGTTTGACTTTTAGCAGAACATTGGAGAGAAGAGGCAGAGGGGGAAAGGCGTAGACTGATAGGTTTTTCCAGCTGAAGGACAGAGCATCCCCTTTCCAGGCTTTTTTGTGGGGAGTCCTTGTGCAAAATTTGTCCAACTGGTAACTCTGGGGGAGGCAAATAGATCTATGTCTGGGCACCCCCATTTGCTTGTCAACATGTTGAAAATCCATGGTTCCAGTTTCCACTCATGTGGGTCCATGAGATTTCTGCTTGGTCCGTCTGCCAGCGTATTAAATTTTCCTGGCAGGAATTGAGCTTGTAGGTGCACTTGGTAGCTTAAGGCCGTGTTACACAATGCCATGGCTAGACTGAAGAGGGGAAAAGGAATGTGTACCCCCCTGCTTATGTACCACATAACCGTGGTGTTGTCCGTCTTTACCATTAGCTGTCCTGGAAGAATGTAGTCCTTGAAAACTGTCAGAGCATTCTGTACAGCAAACATTTCTTTTTGACTGATATGTAGGTGCATTTGATTTGGGCTCCATTTGCCCTGAATGCACTTCCCTGCCAGGTGAGCTCCCCATACATAGTCTGATGCATCTGTAGTTAGGGTTTGTGTGGCAGGGGGTAGTGTGAATGGCAGTCCCTTGTTTTGGTGGCAGGCCTCTGCCACCATAGGAACTCCAGTCGAAGGCAAGGTATGATAGGAATCATCGTTTCCAGGCTGTGACAATGTTGACTCCATTGACTTTTTAAGTACCACTGAAGTTTGCTCATATGCAGTCTTGCATATGGAATTAGAAGAATGCAGGAGGCCATGAACCCCAAGGCTTGCAGTATTTGTCTTGCAGATATAGCAGGGTTTTTGCGGCCACTTGTTTGAAGAAAGTTACCAAATGAAATTGCTTTTCTGGCATGTAATCTGTTGAGAGGGTATCAGTTGTGATTTCTTTTCATTTATGGTATACCCCAGAGAAGTTACAACCCTTTTTACAAGCACCAGATGATTTAGAAGTATGACCTGGTTTTCTGCCTGAATTAGACAATCATCCAGGTATGGATATATTTGAATATTTCTTTGCCTGAAAAATGCAATTACTGGAGCCAGGCACTTTGTGAATACCCTGGGCGCAGTAGACAAACCAAAGAGCAGTGCAGAGAACTGATGATGCAAGTAGCCTGCTTTGAAGCGTAGGTATCTTCTGCAAGATTCCCTGATTGGGATATGCAGGTAAGCTTCTTTTAAATCTAGAGTTGCCAACCAGGCATCTTTGCCTAGCATAGGAAGTAACTGTGAAGAGTCAGCATCTTGAATTTTGGAATGTCCAGAAAGGTGTTTAGAGTAGACGGGTCCAGAATTGGACGCCATGATTTGTCTTTTCTGGGTACCAGGAAAAGCCTGGAATAGAAACCTTGTCCCTTTTCCTCTTCTGGTACTGGTTGAATAGCCCCCATGTTTAAGAGGGAAAGTACTTGTTTTTGAGCCTCTGCCCACTGATTTGGGGCAGGTCTGGCCACCCGGTTGGTGTTGGCAACATGTGGAAATGAAATCTGTATCCCTGGGACACTTTATTTAAAACCCATTTGTCCTGGGTTATGAGTTCCCAGTTTTTTGCATGAAGAGCAATTTTTCCCCCCAAAGTGGCAGCTAAAAGGTAAGTGCTTGGTAATTATAAAGGAAAGTCATTGAGACTGTTTACCATAGGAGGGTGTCTTGTTATTTCCAGATTTGGAAGTGGAGACCCCCCATTGCTTAGTTCTGAGAGTCCACTGGGACTGAAACCTGGTGCTTTTGGCATGTCTGGGTTTGACTTGAGAGGATCTGGAAAGAGCTGGAAAGGACCAGTTCTTAGTAGGCTAGTGCCTACTAAATCTTGGGGTTGCACTTGTAAGAAATCTTTTACAGTTTGCACAGATTTAGCTTTATCTTCCATCTTTTTTAGAACTTCTTCAGCCTTATTCCCAAACAGGCAGTCCTGATTTAAAGGAGCATCCAACAATTTTGCTTTAACATGATCAGGCAGAGATTGCTCCTTAAGCCAAGCATACCTTCTAAGCACAGACCCAGTAACAGCAGCACTGCAAGAGGCCTCTAAAGAATTAAAACCACATTGCAAAGTATGTTTTCCAACTTGTTCAGCAGAATGCAATAAATCCTGTAAATCTTTATTTTCCACACAGTCAGGAATCATCATCATTTTCTGTTTAAGCAGTCCCATGATATGCTGTTGATATTTTAACAGATGAAATTGGCAGTTTAAAGCCCTGATTGCCAAGGTTGCAGAAGTATAAACCTTTTTACCCCATTTATCCAGCGCCCTGGAGTCTCTTTCAGAAGGGGTAGGATTTTTAGCAGTAGAAATCTTAATGCCCTTGGGCCCCTGAGGAATGGTTTCTGGATCCGCAACAGGATTTTTGAAAAGGAACTTGTGGGACTTGGGAACCCTGTAGTATCTGTCAGGTTTACTAGGAGCTGGAGCCAGGGAATCAGGGGCCATACTGGATTCTGAAAACACATCAACAATGTCTAGTACAGGAGGTGTAGCCAAAGGCCTATGCTGAGGCCTATGCTCCCTTAAGGTATGTAAATTTTCCACAAAAAAAAAGTCCTCGGGGGGGGGGGGGGAGCAGAGGGAATGGAATCCTCTGCATCAGAATCCTCATAAGCAGGTATGGACAAATCCAGGTCATTAGAAGAATCAGAAGAAACAGAGTCCTGATCAGAAGATTCATAGTCAAGCTCAGCCCTAGGCCTCTTAGAAGGGGGGGGGGTTAACCTCTTAGAAGGGGGGGGGGTTAACTACCCCTGATTAGAGTAATAAGATCTTCGGCCATTTTGATCATTTATTTTTTAGGCGTAGGATCCTGAACATGTGGCCTGGGTGTCGGTTTTTTAGACATCGATCGAGATTTAGGCCTTAGTATAGAAGGTGGAGTCTGTTTAATATGCAAGCCTGTAGGCCTAAATACACAGTCAGAAGCCGGTGCCTGCACAGCGGCTCCAGACCTATCCAAGGTAGAGACATCCGTGGGTTCCATAGGTGAAACATCTCGCGGCATACCAAACTCTGAATGGGTCTCAGTAGAGGGCTGAGAGCCAGAAGTAGCAGGTATCAGGGGCCGTGAAAGCGCCTCACTGAGTACCGGCTAACTGGCGACTGGCTTAGGAGAAGCGTCATCGGCAGTTTTGGACCTCGGCCTGTCTTTTTCTTTGCAATTTTTCGGAATCCCGGTAGTCGGATGGCTAACCATCGTCATTTCTGGATAATTAAACCGAGAACCGAAATATTTAGAAGCAAGAATATACAGGCGATGGATAATGCACTGATTAAATAAAGCACAAAACTGACAGCAAGGTATGTCGTGGTCAGGGCCTAGGCAAGGAATACAGTACAAATGAAAATCTTTGAGGTATTTGCTTTCCACAAGTAATGTAATTATTAACTTTTACTGACATCAGTAAGGAGCAAGAAAAAGTTTCCCTAACGGGGTACTTAGCTTTAAGTTGAAGACTTCGGTTCTGAAACTGGAAAACGAAAATTTCAGGAGTCGGCCGACCGGCACTTGCAAACTGCTTCTGCTTCAGGCACCACATGGCAAGAAAGACTGATGTAATGGTGTCAGCTGCATGTTTTATACCCCTGACAACCTGACGTCATGGAAGAAGTGACAGCAACTGACACAGGACCCAAGACTGTTAATCAGGCCGACTGAGGGCAACCTGCCAGCAGATTACCCTAAATGTAATGACTACAAGAGTGAAACACAAAGAACATCAGTCTAAAACAGACAACCAGGTAGATGCATACTGGTAAGAGATAACTGAAGCAGTACTAGGTTAACTACAGGTAATTCATACATCCCATTCAAAACCCAGAGGAATAGTCTAGATAAATTTTGGGAGTAGAAGTGGAATTTCAACAAGGGATGGTGATGATAAATGGAGACCAGAATGATGCATCATATCATAAGGATGCAAGTGGGGGGGGGAGTAAAGTAAATTAGATGACTTGGGGGATAATTTTTGTAGCAGTTTTGTAAGATACATGGTTGGAATTATGTTGGAAAAAGAATTTTATGCAAGGCAGTTTGGAAGTTGGTTCAGACTGGATAGGACCTATATATCTAAGAAGCATGAATATTTGTTAAGCTATGCCAAGAAACACCCAAAGACAGTCTCTGACTATGTGTCAAGAGTGCAAAGTGAAAATGCCTAAGAGTGTTACTTTGGAGAGTCACTGGACAAGTGGGTGGTGTTGAAAAATACTTAAAAGAAATTTGCAAGGCTATGTAATAAGGATAATGGAGAAAACAACAAGGCAAAGCGAACATGTAAGAGAATGGGAGAAAAGCAAGAAAAGAAGGGAGGAAATAAGGAGTTAAGAAGACAGGTGGTGGCTCCACAGAAAAAAATTAAAGAGAATTAGGCAAATGCAGTATAGGGGAGACATGTTAAAGCACAAATGAGAGAAGTTACAGGCACTGGTAAAGAAATGAAACAGTCTCGGGGAGGATCAAGAAGAAAAAAAAAGCATATTGCAATGGGGTAAAAATGCTTTTGAATCCACCTAAACTGCAAATACTTTTAGCTAGTAAGATAGGACTACTTGGGTGGAACACAGCCGAAGTAAAAGATATGAGAACAGTTAAGTGTGTACACGGAATCAGGACAGATAAATAGTGTTTAAAGACTACTAATGACAAGGTGTATGCTGGACAGAATGAAGAGGAGAAGCCAGGAGAGGCTATAGACAAATTAGAACAAGAGGAAGAAAACACACTGAGTCAACTAACAGTATAAGCGGTAAGGAAAATCACCAGGATGGGATGAACTACCAAAAGAAATTTGTAAGGAGAGAAAGAAAGCGATAGTACAGAGTAGGCACACATCATTTAACACAATCATCTTCTTCTTTCGGCTTTTCCCGGTTAGGGGTCGCAACAGCGGATCACCTGTCCGCTCATGATTGGCAGTGGAGTTTTACGGTGTCGAGTTGCCAGCCCGGCGCCCAACCTTCCACAGAAGGCACACACTCATGCCTAGGGCCAATTTAGAGTATCCAGTCCATGCTAGATAGAAACTAGATACCAGGCTCATGAAAAAAAAGCAGTTGTCATGGTAATATTGAGAGAATGAAAGGCCCCTGTTAAACTCAAATTCTGCAGACCTACAGCCATGTTAAAATTGGGATTACAAGGTATTTACAGATATCAGGAACCAAGATCACACAACAAATGAATCACAAACAGTAAAGATCGATACACCAGAAGGGTCTGCACAATGAATTTAATTAACAAGTCATGAATAACTAAGCGCTTTCATACAATCTGGGACTTCTTAATAGATATGCGCATAGTACAAACATTGCCATTTAAAAACACAACTAAACCAATCATAGCCCTCCCTCGTACATAACTAACAAGTTCAATTTAAAGTGCTACTGCCAACAATTCATATGCGACATCATACAATAAGTTAGCTTTGGAAAACCCTTTAAAAATATGCTATCTACTATAAATTAATTATAAATACTATGTTGACAGACATAATAGCAAATAAGACTGCAAGAGCCGTAAGGTAACAGGTTTGATCACTGTGGCTTTGTGAAATGAAGACAAACATTTGGCAGCATTGCTGTTGATTAGGATACATTCTGAAGAGAAAAAAAAACAGAAACCTCTAGTGATGGTGGGACTGGATGCTGAAAAAGGATTCATTAATTTGCACTGGGTTTATTTATGGAAAATTATGGAAAGGCTTGGCCTTCCACAAGAACATATTCATACTATTCCAGAGATGTTAAAAATTGTGTAGCAAGAATAAAGAATAACTTGAGAGTTTTATCAGACATAACAAAAGGTAGGGGGATCAAAGAAGGATAACTGCTGCCCCTTATGTTATCTGCAAAGTACCTGGAGCTGTTGACCAAAAAGCTAAGACATTCAGGGATAACTGGATGGATAGGGCAAAGGGAGGGGAAAAAAGCTTATGAAGCCAGATATGACAAGATCTTCTCAGCTAAATGAGATCAGGATGTTCAAGAAATGTTCAAAACAAGGAGAATTTAAGTTAATAAAAGGGTACAAGACAAATGATGATAAAGCAAAGGCACTATAAATGAACTATGCCCCCACACAGACTGGTCCAGTAGTACCCTAACTTATGGGGCCATTATAACTTAAGACACTTGGGGTTCAAAGGTTATGGATATAAAGTAAACCCAAAGAATCACCAAAAGCATTGTGAGGTGAGATGAAAGGAATAGGAGGAGCAATAAAAAGTGGGTACTATGAAAGCAAATCTTGTTCAAAGAATCCATGCAATAAAACTGTTTATTGTGCTCCTAATTTTGAGCAAGGGACAATTATTTATTTACAGAACAGGTAAATGGGAAAGGAATGGTTTGAAACACACAGTGAATAAATATATCTTGGAAAATAAGATTAAATTGGGATCAAATGACATGTCCAGTTTGGCAATCCCAGACAAAGAAAACTATTACTGTGTGGCACATCTAACAGTATTATTACTTGCAGGACAAGTACAAAACCAAATGGAAAATGATGTGGTTAAAGCATAGTGATGAACCACAAATAAGACACGAGTTGGTATGAGTAAGGTTAAAGTTAAGTACTGGGAAAAGGGTTTGCTCGGGAGCACTAGGGGAAACCTTTATGAAGACACCAGGGAGAAAAAAGTTAAACGGGGGAGTTCTGAACTGAAACCAATAGATTATCAGAAAACCTGTTTTAAGTTGCCATAAACAAGCTATACAATAGCAGGAGGAAACTAGTACAGAAAAGAGTACAATTCCAAGAAAGGGAAGACATGCCTGATCAGTATCAGCAAGAAACTATGATCCCTCATAAAATCATCCAAGGCTAGCTTCGAAAGAAAAATTACCAAGGACTCCAAAGATAACCACAAGGCATTCTTTAGCTATGTCAATAATCTAAGTGGCAATTCTCAGATCTGCTTGAAGTTAATGCAGAATGGCACAAAATACACTGAACCAACCGATATTGCCAACATCCTGGCAGGCAGGTTCAGTGCAAACTTCACCCCCCTCTCACCCACAAAAGGGCCCATAACCATACCAGAAGAATGTGGTTCCCCTGAAATCACAGGCACTCAGGTTAAAACAGCCCTCTCCAAAGCCAAAAACACAGTATCAATGGGACATGACGATGTCCCAGGCTGCGTCCTACACAAGCTCAAAGATGAACTAACCCCTCATCTAAACACACTGTTTAAACTCAGCCTCTCCACAGGCTACGTGCCCATAGAGTGGTGCACAGCAACGGTTATTCCACTCCACAAAGGTGGAGCCACAACAGACCCTGAGAACTATTGCCCTATAAGCCTGACTAGCTTGGTCTGCAAGGCTATGGAGTGCAGCATCATGGAAGTCATTAAGAGACATTGGGAACCTCCAAAGACTGGATCCTACCCAGTTCGGCTTTAAGGACAGATTATGCTTCCTAAATCTGGTGGACCTCTTTGAGACAGTTACCAAGGCTATAGACGAGGGACACGTGGTCCACACAGCCTAACTAGACCTCACAAAGGCCTTCGATAGAATTCCCCATTCTGGTATGATAGAGAAACTGACCAGCCTAAACATAAACCCCTACATTACGAGATGGGTTGCCAACTGGCTCACAGACAGAACCCACATGGTAAGAGTTGCGGGAGCTAGGTCTGACTAAACCGGTTACATGTGGCGTCCCCCAGGGTTCAGTCCTTGGACCCCTCCTGTTTGACATATACTTGTCAGAGGTACAGGCAAGCACAGGAGGACTATGGCTGACCAAGTTCACAGACTACTGCAAACTAGGGGCTATAATTGACTCTCCGGCTGACAAAGACATCCTCTAAAAGGGTCTCACTGAGACCGCTGCCTGGTGTCAAAACCATGGTCTCAAGCTAAATGCCAAAAAGTGAATATTAATCCCCTTTGTAAAAAACAAAGTACCCAAAAACTACCACATAGGTGGTATCCCCCTACATATGGATGACATGATAAGGGATCTGGGGACCCAAGTAGATAGTAATCTCTCCTTTGATAATCACATTGCCAAATTGGTTAGAAAATCCTTCTATGTGGCCCACCTAATCACAAAAGTGTATGCATCCAGATCAAAAGAAGTCGTTGTGCCCCTCTACACATCACTCATCAGACCCATCACAGAGTACAATGTCCCATTTGGCATGTACCTTACAAGACATCTGCAACAGCTGGAAAGACCACACAAGTACCTCACCAAGAGGATCACTGGCCTCAAACAGATGTTCTATGCAACTCAAATGAAGAAACTCCAGCTGTACTCGGTTGCATATCGCCTACTCAGAGGTGATCTCTGCCGGACATAGGTTCATAGAACATACAAGGCCATTTCCAACCCAGAACTGATGGACATGCTCCACCTAAAGAAAACTATATCCCCTCGAGCCACACGCTCTAGGGATCTAAACCTCACAACAATAAATAAGATGTGCTGGAGGGACAGATTCCTGTCCCAGAGACTTCCCATGCTTTGGAACAAGATTCCAATCTACATTAGGCAGAGTTCCTCACTAACACTCTTCAAGAGAAACCTTGACGAGTGGATGGGAAACAAAGTTTACTCCAGGGATCACTTTAGTAGCTCTGCTGGACAGAGGCACAGGAAACTAATCTAACGGGGTGGTGAAAGCCAACAAATTCCAGCTAGGCTTATAAATGCCTTTGGGTCCATAGCCTAGTACCTACCTATAAACCTATAAGTTGGATTTGGCATTGCTCAGAAATTGGAGAAAAGATGTTAAAAGTATATTACTGAGCATAATTAAAGAAGACTAGAAAAAACTGGGGGGGGGGGGGGGAGTATTAGAGTAATATTTCCCAAGACAAAAATGAATGGCTAAGATACAGGGGACTACAAGAAATGTGAACATGTACAAGGGGAGAAAACTAGGAGAAGGAACTTAGAAATGCCACTGCTAATACAGTTACTTGAAATGAAGACAGAGGAAGCAAAGAAAGGGAAATTACTGAGCTGACTATACAATGCAATTATCAAGAGTAAATGGTGGGAGGGTTAATTCAGAAATAGGAATATATGGAAGAAGGGGTAAAGGAAAGGGGAGATGAAATTTATGGAGCATCAAGAATAGTGACTAAAGTAAGGACATGTTGCATATCTGAAAGGCTTGCACAAATATTTTTGTACATCAAAACGATTTAACTCAAAGAATGTTGGTGATTTAAACAGGGTCATGAGGGATACTGGAAGCATATCTTCTTGAGATGCAGCAAGCTACACAGGTTTAGAAAGGGGTTAGGGGAACTAGACATGAACATTTATGAGATTTTTCTCTTAAATCACACAGGAATTTAAAGACTTGATTACATTATTGATAGTGGCTAAAAAAGGGATTTCTAGAAAATGAAGGCTTGATAAGGAACCTAAAATAAGTAATAGGAATTATTGAACAATGTAATGAAACAGAGAGAAATGCTACAAGAGAAAAACGTCATGAAAAAATGGGAAGAAACATTAAATAATGGTACTTAGCTGGGGGGCGGGGAAAGTGAGGTGAAACTATGACAGACAAATAAGTGATAGACAAATACGTTCATAAAAAGTAGTGGTCATAGTGCATCAGGAAGGGGGCAGTTAATATATGGCTCTGGAAATGGTTCTAGAGGCAGTTGGTATGAATTCCTTGTAACTAATTATGTTTTTTTCATTTCTTGTGACATCATATTCACCCGGGCTGTGCCTGCAAATGGTCCAATCAGACCAGGGCACTACCCCAGTAAACAAATAGGAATAAATAATACATTTAGTATATAAATGAATGTGAACATATGAATAACTCTGCTGGTTCTGGGTTGGTACACTGTATAAATTAACTAGAAGATAAAGGATCACATCTAAGTTTTCATTTAGTAATCTAGGCCAACAGCAGGGAGAAAAGAACAGTGCTCCTTACATGGGAACAGCAAAAGCTGTACATTTAAAAAGTACAACAAAGAATCGATATATATTTACATATACATATATATAACTATATAAATATAAAACACGCATACATATATATCTATACACATGTATACACACACACATAAGTACACAATAAGAATTCATGTGGCACAAGAGGAGCCAAGCAAGTTTCCAAATTTTGAGAAAATGGAATTTTTAAGGAAGTTGTTCAGGTTCAGCACAATGGAATGAGTGACTGTAGTACTTCAAGCTTAAAAATAAAAAGGGAACATGTCATTAGGGGCTAAGAAGGGGCTGTACAATTGACCCTATTCAACATATTGTTTTTCACTGCATTATATTTTTAACATAAGCTGTTGGCACATTACCAGATAAAATCTGTATAAGGAAAATTACTAATATTATGACTCAGGATAAGTGGTTCAACATGTACATTTTTATTCACAGAGAGATGGAGGGCAACTTAAGCAGAAAACACACAAAGTTTTGTAAACAAAACAAAGCAGATATTAGCATAGATTAGCAGGATGCAGAAAAATCACTATGAATGTAGTGCATGTCAGTGGAGATGCTGTAAAATGATCAAAGCGCGAAAGAGAGAGGAGCCAGCCCAGGTGAGAAGAGTGATGAAGACCTGACTGTGACACCAGAAACCAGAGTTAAACCTGTGGCTCAGGCCATCAACTTGAAAGGGGGGGACGGGCAATGCCAATCCTGGAAAAGAGGCTGGTGGCTCCCTGACAACTGTATGTGGCAATCTGATATAGTGTGATAAATCTCACAACAGCGAAAGCAGCAGTCATTTCTGCAGTGTGTGTACAGTGGTTGCCCAAGCTAGTAATAGTAGCTCCTGTCTCGCAAGCAAAGGCGTGCGCATATGTAGACATGGAGAAAGCACTGACACAGCTTCTGTGCAGTGACGTTACTGGGCATGTCAGTACCCCATTTTATAGGCTAGGACAAAAAATTAGAAATGCTCTCTAGGTTGGAATGTGAGCAGAAACAGAGACCCTCCAATGTCTGCTTGGATGACAACCCCACCTGCACAAGACTTCCCTAGCAGATCTGACAGGATTATGGTTCTGACCAACAAGGAATTAGGGCTGGTATGCGATTGGGGTGACTCAATGGCTGGCAGGCAAAGGAGGCAAAAACAGAGAGAAAAGAGAAAATAATGAAACAGAAGAGGATGTAGGCTTGAAAGGCAGCACACTATAGGAATACCCTACAATCTAGTTAACCTGAAATTTTAGTAGCGTTACAGAGCTAGGTTAGTAGTGTCATGTAAGTTAAGAAACAAAGGTTAGAAGACATAAGGATTGTTATCTGGCAGTAGGACAACTAGAAAAATGCAAAGTTCAAGTGTAGGTAGGTTTCAGCTTGTGAAAAGGGGGTTTTAGACCTAACGCAGAGAATGTAAACAGGATCAAATTCTAGGAGTGTGGTAGGAAAGAATGGGAGAGGGACAATGATTTCAGTTTAGTTTCTAATCTAGAATACAGAGGATGTACTCTCACAGAGAGTCACCAACATTTGTAGATGTTCTGCAGGGAACATAAGAATACAGCAAGTCGACAGGAAACAAAATAATCTCTGTACAGAACTTCAGAAACTAACTTGTTCTTGTTTCTATGTTACATGCTTTCTGTATTTCAATGTTTTTTTAAAAAAGATGTACTATGTGGACCTCTTCTCCCAGAGCATCCACTAAAAATGGAACATCACTGCCCAGTCAGACTTTTCCGGTAAACAAATGTAAAATAAAAAAATAAATAAATCAGAAAAGCACCTCTAACAGTGTCAAGGCTTTTACCTCAACAACTTTGGATCATAAGCCTGGAGGAGCAAAGTAAGGACTTGTATTTCTACTTACAAAAGGACTGGAAACAATAACAGGAATAAAAAACAGTAGTAAAGAAATCTAGTGAATCGAAAGAAAAGAATCCAAGGCAAATCTTAGAACCTACCTGCCTTGACTTATAGCTGCAGAAAACTGGCATATCAGATATAATCCAATGGGGAGGAATAGGAGACAAATTATTACATCACACTTGGGGTACACACAGGTATTCAGTCCACTGAAAGAGTTAAGTATGGTAAAGGATGGACATGGGCAGACTGCAGGTGGTGTACCTCTGAGAAGTTAACCCACATAAGACATTTAAGAAAAATTAACAAATAATTCTGACAGTAACATGTACAGAACAATGACATTTATATTACAGGAGATAAACCATTACCAACAGTTCAAAAAAATTGATGCGAGAAAAACAGATATAGCAGTCTGGGGAAAAAAGACTAGAGTAGCACTTATCACTGAAATTGCTACATCCAGTGATTAGACACACACACAAAGTCATAAAATACCAGAATTTGCAGGCAGAACCAAGAGCGATGTGGATGAAGCATACTCAGTTTCAGTAGTAGTAGGAGCAACTGCTATAATAAAAAAAATGTACAGTCTTGTTTAGATATGTTACAAGTACGTGTTACTGCATATGGATTGCACTGTGTCGTCTGTTCTGGGCACATTGCAAATGCTGCAAACAACACTTCCGGGTAAATCAAAGACTGAAACAATACTAAGTTCATGAATTTAATCATACTCTGATTTAAGAATGAGGTACATGTCATGCTATTAGAAATCCAAAAGACATAGCTCTACAATGTCTTAAATATTTCTCTCAAAATGTACTTCTGTTATACATCATAAATTCAATCAACTAGTGTGCAACACAGAATATAAACTGCAAACCAAGAACTGCAGGCCATCAATCTAAACTAGAATCCAATACGTTCTTAATGAGAAACTAAAGGTAAAAATTAAGACGAAAATAACAGCCTTTAAAATATATGTTCAAATATGCACTAACTTAAAAAATTAAATTAGCAATCTAAACCACTGGACAATCAACTTTTCTGTAAGGCAGCAGTATAACAAATTACAAAGTAACAAGTTATCAGCATCTGAAAACCAAACAAACTTGAACAAGAAATCAAAAAACTAAGAATTTCAGTAAGAAAAAGGCACACTTAAAATCACAGACTGATCCAGCTGACAGCGTTTGCTATCCTGGTTGCTAACAGTGTTGTGGAATTTGCAGATATTGTTAACTAGATATTCATGTTAAATCTGATTATGCAATTTGAAGGACAGAAGGATGGAAATGCCCATCTCATTAGTTCTACTTTCCCTCCCTTTCTGAAAACTTGTTAATTAGCCTCTTGTTCAGGATTAAAGAGAATAGGCATTTAAACCAGCTGTTTATCAGCCTAGCTAAAAACTGACAAAACTAAAACATAGTTCCTATTACTCCAGTTGGTTATTCCTACAAGACATAGCATATAGGAAGGAATTTAGCCTCTTGCCTTTACATGCATTCTTCTGTAAGGCCTTCATCTCATCCTCCAGTCACAGTGCTATATTTACTGAACTAGGCCTTCACCCTCTCACTATAAACTGTAATGTTCTCGGTGGTGACTCTTGTGATGAATGTACAGTAACATGGAAAATGGGGAAAAAAAGACTGCTGTCTAAATTCCACAGAAGTTCTGCACTGCTATGTCTTCATGTCCATGTAAGCAATTTAGCTTCACAGCTTAAATGTTACTTCCTTGTATTGTACAGTAGTACTGTTGTAACCTTATGTGCCTTTGCAAAATGACTGTAGCCTAGTTCACTAGTAAACATCATATAGAGCACAATCTTTTATCATTGCTGTCACCGTGGGATGAAATACCAGTTGGCATGCCATAAAAAGCATAGCTAATAATCCATATTCAGAAGTTCCCTCCAGCCACAAGGAGAGCAGCACTACAAAGGCAGGGGTGAATTTGAGACTGCCCATCTAATTTTCTAGGTTTACTTTAATGAGGCAATGCTACTCTGCTTGAAGAGTAGATATTTGCTCCAAAGATAGATTAAGATCGCAAGATATTCCCTATCACATTGAGTCTTATTTGTTAATAAAGACTTAATTCCTATAACCTAGAATTTATGGAACAATTTGTTTCAAGAAGGAATAGAAGATCAAAGAGGGATGAATCTTCACTGGCTTGAAAGGCTAGAAACCTAGTTGACCCCAAGTATTTAAACTCATCCACCTTCTCCACCTCTACTCCCTGCATCCTCACCATTCCTCTATCCTCCCTATCATTCACACACATATATTCTGTCTTAGTCCTGCTGACCTTCATTCCTCTTCTCTCTAGAGCATATCTCCACCTCTCCAGGGTCTCCTCCACCTGTTCCCTACTCTCGTCACAGATCACAATGTCATCTGCAAACATCATAGTCCATGGGGACTCTTGTCTGATCTCGTCTGTCAACTTGTCCATCACGATTGCAAATAAGAAAGGGCTCAGAGCTGATCCTTGATGTAATCCCACCTCCACCTTAAACACATCCATCACTCCCACTGCAGACCTCACCGCTGTCACAATACCCTTGTACATATTCTGTACCACTCTTACATACTTCTCTGACACTCCCGACTTCCTCATACAATACCACAACTCCTCTCTAGGTCCAAGAATATGGCAGATGTTAGTTTACCCAAGTGTATGTTTTGTTTGATTAGGTTTGTAATGGAAAGAAGGGCAGTGGTTGTACCGTGGACAGGTCAGAAACCATGTTGGGTAGGAGAGAGTAGTTGATTAAGTAGGTACGGCATACATTGCCAGTGTATACATTTTTCAAGAAGTTTAGCCAGTGGGGACAGGATGGCAAAAGGGCGATAGTTGGTGAGTTCAGTGGGTGTACCACCTTTATGTAAAGGGATGATGTAGGACGTTTTCCAGATAGATGGAATGGTGCTTTCTGATAAGGATCTGTTAAGCAGAATAGAGATCAGATAGGCGAGCTCATTAGCGGCCAACTGGAGGTATTCTGCGGGGATACCATCAGCTGCTAGGGTAGTAGATCTAAGTTTAGTTAGTAATTTTTTGACATAATTGGTAGGGATGGGTTGAAATTTGAAGGTAGTTTTGAGAGTGACTGCAGGTTCGAGGATATTGGTGGTAGTAGTATTAGTAGTAGTGGGCTGTTGTTGAACTAGTTTGGAGATGGTTTCTATGAAGTATTTCTTGAAAGAGTTAGGTATATCTGTGATTTTGCTTGTGGAGGTTGGAGGTGGGGTGGAGAGTTTTCCCGGGTGAAGTAGTTTATCCCTGCCCAAAATTTTTTGGGGTTCTGTTGGTGCTTGTCTTGTAAATATAGGAAATAATTCTTTTTGTCCAGGAAAATAGCTTTTTTAGTTTAATTTTTAAAGTTTTTGGAAGTGTTCTCTAGTTACTGTGGTTTTTGTGGCTCTCCAGTGATGACAGGCTCTATTTCTTTGTGCTTATTTTTAGTCTCTTTGGTGAGCCAGGGGGCTATATTCTTTTTGAGTTTTGTGGTACAAGGTGAGGCATGGGCATTTAGGATTTTTAGGAAGGTGTCATTGAATTGACTAACAGCTTCTTCTAGGGGATTTTCTTTTTGTATGTTCCAATTTTGGTATTTTAGTTCAAGTTTGAATTTATTTGGGTCGAAGTTATGTTTGTTCCGGGTAGTTTGAGATAGTGGGGTAGAGTTGGCATGGGTTTTGTATTTTAGTAAGAAGGTGGGTTGTTGATCACTGAGGGTGTCTGGTAGGACACCTGCTTGGTATGGAGCACTGGTCTTGTTTATCAAGATCAATCTAGGAGACTTTCTTTGGTTTTAGTGTTTCCTAGCCTAGTGCTAGAGTGAATGACTTGGGAGAAGTTAGGGAAATTAATATTGTTGGTGGGGTTATTAGTCGAGCATGTGTGGCAGTCAATATTAAAGTCAACTAGGATGATTGTTTCTTGGGGTAGATTTTGATTAACCCATTTTAGAAAGGTTTCTAGGGAGGGAATATCATTGCCAGGCAGTATATAGCCAGTGATGATATTGACTGCTTTTTTTGTCATTAAGTTTGAGTTTGGATAGAAGTAGTTCAGAGGTATTGAGGGGAGGGATAGGAGGATCAACAGTACATATTTTCAGGTTGTTTTTGTAAAATAATGCTATCCCACTCCTTTTTTGGATAATCTATCATTGCATAATACATTGTACCCAGGTGGGAGGAATTCACTGTCAGGTGTTGAGAGTTTTAATCATGTTAGGGACAGTAGATCAGGGGAACAGGTGGATATCAAAGCAGGTAGTAGGTGAACCTTGTTGTTTATGCCTCATATGTTTAAGCTTAGTAGTAGAAGGCTATTTGTTTGGTCTAGAGAAGGAAGATTGGTGGGGTGAGAGGCATGGGAAAGGGGGATATATCTGCAAGGGTTTAGCCCTGGGTTGGGGTGTACATCTCTGGCTAGGATCATTTGCTGGCTAATATGGTGTAAGAGTCTGGACAGTTTGGTTAGAATAGTAATGTACTTATTTGTAGTAAGTGATTGGACGAGGTTGGGAGGAGTATACTGAAGGGAGGTGGGACAGCAATGTGGTGGCGACTGCCAAGGGATATGTGTAGACTAGTGATGGGAAGGAGATGTCTGAGATGAGGTATGCTTTTGATAGTGTATTAATGGTAGCATTAAGTATGGTTTGGTAGGAAGTAAGGTAGTGGGTTAGCTCTAGGAGGAAGCTAATGGCAAGACTGACTGTATGTATGGTACTTGGATTGTGATAGTGTGGGTGTGACCTGTTTGGAGGGGTGTGTGGGTTGGGAAATAAGGGGATTGACTGATGAGGAGGAATATGATAGAGAGCGATTGGTGCAGGCTAGCTGGGTGAAGCAGTTAGATATAAATCTAGGGTTAGTGGGGCGGGTGGGAAATGGGGGAAAAGTAGGGGAGCAGTGAGCCTGGAGCGCAGCGGGGGGGGGGGGGGGATGAAAAAAAATCTTCAAAAAACAATCAGCTAGGTAGGTGATTGAATACAAAAGATGGGGACTATACTGTTCGTAAGGAGGTTGCAAGGTAGGAAATGGTTGGTGAAACCCATTTAAAAAGTAAAAATGGTTGCTGAAGTTTGATAATAATTTGATGGCTATAGCTAGTGGTAGAGAGCTAGTGCAGAGACAGTTTAGAGCTGGTTATCACTATTAAAGCAGAGAAACAGAAGCCAACTAAGGATATAGTTTACAGTAGGGGGAAATAATCACTAAGATAAGAGGTGGTTGGAGGTCTCCAACAATGAGGTCACAACAATTAGCACAGGTGTGTCCAAGGTTTAACATGTACATACAGTCAATTCTTCCAGAATATAAGAGAGAGGTATCCTGTGCTGATAATGGAGGGTCCAGGCTTGTAATTTTACAGGAAAAAACATCTTGAAGCCTGTTTAACCACAGCTAGAGGTGAGGGTTAATTCAATTGTTGCAGAATGTACGAGAGAGGTGTCCCGTGCTGATAATGGAGGGTCCGGACTAGCAATTCTACAATAAAAAGCCTCTTGAAGCCTGTTTAACCAGCACTAGAGGTGAGGGTTAGCGCATGCTGCTTGGAGATGCTCCATCTGCACTAGAAACATTAACATTACACACACTTATACCCCTTCCTACTTACACAGACAAGCAGGCATACACCTCATCACGACTCAATCACTAGAGCCATTAGCCAAACTTGAGTCACATGAGTAATAGCTAGAACTAATGTGGGGGCTGGAGGTAACCTTAAAGCTGAGGTCAGAGCTATGCAAAGGCATAATGAGAAGGGTAGCTTCCTAAGACATCACTATGGCAATGTGGTATCTGCCACTGTATAAAGTGCTAGCACTGATATTGAACGCACATACGAGTGGACAATGGCCTATGAATACACCATAAGGGCTGTAAACACAGTCAAACACATCCCACAGTAGAAGTGCCAGAGTTCTTCTGTTAGATGGTATGGATGCTCCTACAAAATACAGCAGTTTATGCTGCACTTTTAGGAAACTGTTTTAACCTGAATCTTGAAGAAATTTACTAATTGCAAAGAACACCATTTATCCTCCAATTACAACAGCTGGAATTTAGCAAATGTCAAAAAAGCACTTTGACAGCAGCACTTCTAGCATACAGCTGATACTACACAACCACCTTAGTAAGTGGTGCTGCAAACCAGCAGCTATCAGGTATCCCAGTACAAGCACAAACCTACTAGAGTTACTTCCTAGTGTACTATTCAGGGGTTCTAACTCCCCAAATATGACAATTCAACTCACCTGCCTTGGTTATTCTAGCAGCCTTGTAATATCACGTAACCCCTAAAGCTTACTATGAGCACAATGGCCACAATTTCTGGTATGCTTTTTTACTTTTCTTTTTCTGCATTTAGTAATACATAAAACCTTCTTGGACACTCACATTAACACATTCCATACTATGCATACTGGCACTTTCTGGGGAAAACAATTTGCACAGTCCAGTTTATTAATATCATACAACACTTCAAATGCTCAGTCATCTCTCATTTTTGGCCTACAGTGAAGAAATGAAACATACAATCTTGCTCAACTACAAGATTTCAGTTCAGCTGACAGAAGAGCATCCTATACCTGAATATTAATGTTTCAAGAAAAACTTGGCCAAAAGCAATACTGATCGGTTCTGTTTAACAAATGGATCTAAGTAGGAATACTAGTGCCTTCTTTCTGAAAAAAACAGCACTATGTTCTGCTGGAACCCTTCTGGTCTCTTCGCCAGTCATTAAGTCTTTATTCCCTCCCCACTTCCTCTATAATAGAGCTTAATCATAAACATCCATTAAGCAGTGCATCAGCTACTGTAATTACCATTTCAATCAGTCGCTGCTATCATTAATGCATCCAACTGAGAAAATTACACTAAGCTACTAACTCTCTCAGCACCTCCCAGGCAGGCTTTGCTTCATCTTAGCCTCCCTCTGCTAGACAAGGATGCTCTCTGCTGCATCACATAACCTGCCTAGCAAAAATCATTTCAACAGATATCATTAAAGAAAGCTAAAAAGCTTTTAAAAGTGACAAGTGACACTTTACTATTTTTTTTCATATTACACACTAAAGCTTATTTTAAAGGATCGCACACAATTAAATTAAAAGCTTGCTCAGACCAAGATGTGTACAGTGCTTATTTCGTTATTTACTCTCATGTAGTTATTCATGCCAGAAAAAAGAGTTACTGATTATATTTTTGTTTCATCCATGTTTAAAATGTTTTTTTCTAATGTATGCAAAGTGCTTTTTCCGTACCTGCTAACAATATGAAAGAATAGAGACGATAGGATTTAGTGCAGACTGTCATTAGCAAGCAGCAAGAAACGCCATCAGTACAGGCTTCTGTGCTTGTTCCCCTGAGAAATTACAGCACACTACCAAACCTCTCTGAAATGATTCAGCCTCGGCCAGTGAAGGGAGACGACATGCCACCCCCTTCTTACTAACATTGCCTGACACTCAGCTTCAGGTTCTGCAGCAGCTATTTACAGGCAGATGCAACTAAATTTACTGGTAGGTGTGTGCTGCTCAAATGCAGATTAGCAAAGGTGTGACTAAATTTATTCAGCAAATTATTAATTTTCAACAGCAATTTTACATATTCCATCAAGTCCATTAGCCACTGTTGAAGCAAAGTGCACAACAATTTGGATAGCAAGTTAAAACTGAATAATGCACCTGAATCCCAGTTGAGTACCAGACTTCCACAGTGTAACAAAAAGTACACCAGTCAATACTACAGTGCAAATTAACAACTCCATCTAAGACCTAGTTACTTTATTAGCATATTCTGCAAGTCATCACAGATGCTTCCGGTGAAGCTGATAAGCAGGAGAATGAATGAGAGCTTCAGGGTTAGCAATACATGCAAAACACAGTAGACTGGATTCTCACATAAGCATTCAGCTTGGCAGCCCAACATGTTAAACATTGGTTTATAAATTCAGAACAATAATTCTTTAAGCAAATTTCACACCATTGTATTCAGCGGTTAACATTCACAATTTTAATTGTTGCATGAAGGTGTTTCACTCCCAAGACTCATACTTGGAACAAGTTACAAGCAAGCAGCAAATACAGTATTTGCTGAAGTTCACTCATTTCCTTCTCCTCTAGGATGAGGCACAAACATTTGTGAAACTGTTTGGCCTGCCTAATAATTAGTCAGCTAGTATTAACTGTGTAGCTTTGTCAGACACTACTTCTCAACATCACATTTCCACTGCTGCCAGAAAGACTGCATACTTCACTAAACCCAATTTACACCTGCAAACAATTCTGTTTACAAGATCTGCTTCATAGCCTGGGCTGTGAAGAAAAGGGAGGATACTAGGTCATTCCATCTAATTAAAATAGCTGTCTGAATACAACTCTCTGGCAAACATCATTATGGTAAAGCTTGTTTTGGGGAAGGTATGCTATTGTGTTGACCTTAGTGTTGTCAAACTGTTATATGAAAGCCCTCAGAACAGCATGGTACAGCAGTAGTAAGCATCACTTTAGCATGCAAATGGCATCAGAAGACTCGCTTAAAGTGCTTTGTCACACACTCTGTAATGCAAGGCAGGCGCCAACACACTTGCATTAAAATGAGTGAAAAGGACAAATAATCCTATAGGAGCCATTCACTGACATACCATAACCAGAAGCTACTCCAAACTGTATCTGTGAAGCAAAGGAATCTATTGTCTAGTATTACATGATGTGGTACAAGATGGAAACATAGGTTCATGGGTTCTCACTAAGCTTAGAGACAAAAGAAATTCATCCATGTCATCCAGTATGGATGGGAAATTCTCAGTGCCCAACCCTTTAAGTAGATTTTCTCCAAATATTCTTGATAAAAACTTGCTATCACCCATCCAGATGGGTGATAAAGATAGTTAGGAAAGTACACTGCTTGACAGGTAAAAGCTACCTATTCCAGAAACAAGGTATACATTGTAATCCAAAAGGCGCACACCCAGCCAACGGAGCACAGGACCAGCACAAAAATGTTAACTAACACACCAAGCTGCATAAAATGCTGGTACCTGTATGGCACAAAGTCCAAGAATCATCCAGCTGATAGTAGACGTGAAAATAGTCAAACGGTATAAGTCTGAAGAAGCCTACGGGTGAAAGCGCTTACTTACATGTGATTAAACGGAATATTTTACATCACTGAACAGTGTCTTTGACTATTTTCACGTCTACTATCAGCTGGATGATTCTTGGACTTTGTGCCATACAGGTACCAGCATTTTATGCAGCTTAAGGTACACATTGTGTTAGGTATCTGTCATGCCATCTGCTCTTGCTGATATGACAATATAGGTTTAGTTCTCTGGAATGGGTGTTTGCATTATCACTTGTTCTACATAAGTGAAGAAATTCAGAGTGCTGGGTCATTCATAGTGTGGAAAACACACATCACCGCCATGAGTCTGTATGGCACAGAGTACAGTGACAGAGCTTTTAGTATATCAAAGTAACCAAGGATACTGGGACCCAAGATCATTTTGGTGAAAAATGCAGAAGCTGGTTTAAAAGCTTTGTGAAGTACATGCCAAAGGGGGCATTATATTCAGTGACAGGACTAATTAAGGATGAATAGAGTAGGATTATAACTTTTGCACCTTGAGGAGATGCCACAAAGAATAAGCTGTGCAAGGTAGAAGGATTTTCTAACCACCACAGAGACATGGTGGCCAGAGTGTGTTAACATATGTACACAAGTCCTTGACAACCACCACCTCAAGACATAGCACATGCAACACATAGTTCACAAAGTCAGTGTGCTAAACAGTCACAGCCCTTAAGGCCAAACAACATGCCAGACACACTTGTAATAGGTGACTCCATAGTCAGACACACTGACGTCCTGCTCACCAGACTGAACAAGGAAAAGGTCACAGTAAGCTGCCTGTCGGGAGCTAGAATTCGCCACATAACACAAGCACTCAGGTCACCCCACAGCAAGTACAAATATGACTCAGTCATTGTACATGCCGGTGTGAATGACCTGAGACGTACCTCCCTGGACTACATGAAGAGACATAGAGGAGCTCTCTGATTATGTAGCCCAGGCCGGTATGACCCTGACCCTGAGCAGCATCTTACCCTCACCAAGAATGATGCCACAGTACAAAGACAAAATGATCAGTTTTAACAATTGGCTTAATTACTGGTGTCATTCTAAGGATCCAATGTCTGTCTGCTTGGGATGACATGCTTGACAAGCCACGCTGCCATGAGGATGGCTTGAACCGGTCACCCCTAGGCTTCCGGATATTGGCCAAGGCTCTTGCCACCCCCATAGTGCCTTTTTTAGGCAAGGCTCAAATGACAAACCTACCTCCCTAGAAAACACAAATGGAAAAAAACTAAGGGTAATGCTGCTCAATGCCAGAAGTCTAAACCTCAAGATGCACGCCCTCGAAGCCCTCCTCAGTAATGGAGAACATCGAAGTCTGTGCAGTGACTGAAACCTGGTTCAAGGCTCCTGAGAGCACCCCAGCACCATCAGGTTTTACCTCATATCATGCTTTCCGGCCCCAAAACTTGGACCAAACCACAAAAGGAGGGGGAGTATCCATTTTCATCAAAGATACCCACACCTCCAGGTTAGTGGCAACACAGGAAGCATCGGAGACTATCCAGGTGCAACTAACCATAGGCAAAACTGCCTTACAGTTTGTAGCATGCTACAGACCACCCTCTCAAACTCAGGAACCCCACACAGCCTTCCTGAAGACACTGGAGAGTATGAATGTCTCTCCAAATACCATAATTTTGGGAGACTTCAACTACCCAAACATAGACTGGGAACATTACTCAAGCCCCAACACCCTAGCCCAAAGGTTCCTAGAATTCATAAACTCAAATGCAATGGAACAACTAGTCACCATTCCCACAAGAGGAGACAATATACTAGACCTGATCATCACAAACATGGGGACAAAATGCTCCACACTGGAAGTATATCCCTCTTTGGTGAGATCAGACCATAAATTAATCTCACTGGAAATCCACATCCCGCCCCCACCCCCTGCACAAAAGACCACAGTGAAGAACTTCTCAAAAGCAAACTTCACACTTCTTAAGACTGAAGTGGTATCCTTCAAGGCCCCTGGGCCAGTGGAAACCACAACCCACACTGCTGAATCCTTTGCAAATGCCTTCTATGGGCACCTTCAAGAATGCATGGATCATGCAATCCCAAATAAAACCAAGACCCATTCCCCAAAGGCAGGCCCGGTCTGGTGGACCCCAGCCATAAGCAAACTTTACAACAGGAGGAGGAAGCTACTACATGACAGAGCAAAATCCCTAAAAGGGAAGGCGTCTCTGATCAGTACTAGCAAAAAACTACGATCACTCATAAAATCATCCAAGGCCAACTTTGAGACAAAAATCGCAAAAGACACAAAAGACCATCACAAGGCCTTCTTTAGCTATGTTAGAAACCTGGGTGGAAACTCCCAGATATGCGCAGAGTTAGTCCAAAATGACACAAAATACACTGAACCCACTGACATTGCCAACATTCTGGCAGACAGGTTCAGTGCAAATTTCTCTTCCCCCTCTCCCCCAAAAGGAGAAATAACTATCCCAGCAGAGTGTAGCCTCCCTAACATCTCAGATGCCCAGGTGAGAGCCGCCCTCTCTAAAGCTAAAAACACAGCATCAATGGGACCGGATGGTGTCCCAGGCTGTGTGCTACATGAACTCCAAGAGGAACTAAACCCACACATAAGGCTGCTGTTTAATCTTAGCCTTACTACAGGATATGTACCCAAAGAGTGGCGTACGGCAACAGTGGTCCCACTTCACAAAGGCGGTGCCTCTACGGACCCTGGAAATTACTGCCCCATAAGCTTGACAAGCCTGGTCTACAAAGCTATGGAGAGGATCATTATGGAACTCATAAACAAAGACATTGGGGACCTACAGACATTGGATCCTACTCAATTTGGCTTTGTCAAGGGCAGATCCTACCTTTTGAACTTGGTCGACTTTTTTGAAACAGTCACTAAGGCCATTGATGAGGGAAAGGCAGTTCACACAGCCTACCTTGACCTTGCAAAAGCCTTTGACACAATACCCCACTCGGGCATCATAGACAAACTCACCAGCTTAAATGTAAACCCATATGTCTCAAGATAGGTTGCAAACTGGCTCAAGGACAGAACCCACAGGGTCAGAGTTGCTGGAGCTATGTCAGACTCTAAGCCAGTCACAAGCAGTGTCCCACAGGGCTCAGTCCTGGGACCCCTCTTGTTCAGCATTTATTTTTCCGAAGTACAGGCAAACATAGGAGGATTGTGGCTGACAAAGTTCGCAGATGACTGCAAACTGGGCGCCATAATTGATACTCCAGCGGACACTTCAGAGATACGATAATTGGTGCCAGAGCCATGGCCTTAAGCTGAATGCCAAAAAATGTATAGTCATACCCTTTGGGAAAAACAAGGTACCGACAAATTACCACATAGGCGGTAATCCACTAAGTATGGAAGAGGTAATCAGGGACCTAGGGACCCAGGTTGACAGTAACCTCTCATTTGACACTCACATTGCCAAAGTGGTTAGGAAGACCTTCTATATTGCCCACCTTATCATGAAGGGTTTCACATCTAGATCAAGAGAGGTCATTGTGCTCCTGTACTCTTCTCTTATCAGGCCAATGATTGAGTACAATGCCCCATTTGGGATATATCTCACCCGACAGCTGCAGCAGTTGGAAAGACCCCAAAAGTTCCTCAGCAAGAGGATAAAGGGTCTTAAAAATATGTCATATGCTGCCCGACTGAAAAAACTCCAGCTCTATTCAGTCGCATACCGCCTACTCAGAGGTGATCTGTGTCTGACATACAAGGCCATGTCCAATCCTGAATTAATGGACATGCTCCACCTCAGAAAATCCAAATCCATCAGAGCCACGAGAACAAGTGACTTAAACCTGAACACAGAAATAAACAGGACGTGCTGGAGGGACAGATTCATAACCCAGAGGCTCGCTACACTCTGGAACAGAATCCCAGTCCATGTTAGGCAGAGCCCCTCACTGACTCTATTCAAGAGAAATCTTGACGAGTGGATGGGAGATTGTAGGTTTACCCCGGGGGTCATCTCTGTGTCACTATTAGACAGAGGCATAGTAAACTAAACCCTAAAAGGGCGTAGTATTCTTATCCTAAGGGGTGGTGTAAGCCACATACACTCTGGCTAGGCTTATAAATGCCTTAGGGCAGATAGCCTAGTATGAACCTATGAACCTATAACTGTGTCATAGGTTCATAAGTAAATAGATAAATACTAGCTGGCCTTGTGGACCATTTTAATCCTATGCAACTTCACTTTCACAGGTGAGAATCAAAACCTCTACTTTGTACCTGTGACCTGAGCACCTTAACCATTACACGAACCCCTGCATGTTATCAATATAGTGATACTAGATTTCCCAAAGGAAACTATGCTGCATTTATCAGTGTTAAGGGTAAGCCCATGATTAATACAATAAGCACTTGTTTGGTCCAGCCCTACCTGGAGAATTTGAGTATCAGAATAGGATTTGTTAACGGCCCATTGTTTTCAATCAACAAACTTAGCTAGCCAAAGTCCCTTGATATTGGCTTATCTGTCACAGAAATCTATATCAAAGAGGAGAGGACACAAGACACAACCTTCTGTGTCACCACTAGTGACATTTTTATGTCTACAGCAAATACCCTTAACCTTAATGTTAAGGGTTCTGCCAGACAGCTAATTACCAATCTAGTGACCAATGTAAGGGTTAATATTAATTGGTGAGAGTTGGTCAATAACTGCAGCATGGGAGATAGTGTCAAAGGTCTTGGCAAGGTGTAGATTGTAAAGGCCAGATTGTGCCTGCTCAAACTAAGGCAAACTGATGTGTATCCAGGGATGCAAGACCACCTTCAGCATTTATTTGGTCAGCTATATGTTCTAAAGTGAGACTAACAGGCTACTAATTCCCTGGATTGGTAGAGGGACCACATTAATGCAAATGCACCACAACTGCCCTTCTCCACTCTTTAGTTATATAACTGGTAGAGACACCAAGAATTGATGTTGAGGGTTTTCATAAGTGGAACTTTACACTTCTCAGCAGGCATCCAGGGATACTGTCAGGACCCATAGAAGTAGTGTTTTTTAAGTTTTGAAAGTAACAAAAGGACTTTGTCCAAACTGACCTCAGGAAGGGGAATGTAAGGAGGGGGACAGAGCATGTATCTGTGCAGCCAGCAAAAACATCAGAATAGGAAAAAAAAGGCTCATGTATTGGTACCACTGCCAGTAGCAAAGATCCAATGAATTCTAGTAAATATACACGTTTATTAACCAAAAAAAAAAAAAAAAAAAAACAGTAAGTGCTCTCTTTAAATAATCAATTAAAATGGTCATGAGACCCTAATTCAAAATGTTGAATAAAATCGAGAGATGTGAATTGCGGTGGCAATTAAGAATGACTACCACTATTGCTCCCAGGCATTAACGTTAATTTGTCAAGTTCCTATTTTAAAGAAGAGAGCCGTGGATTTGAGTACTTATGGTGCAATTTCACAACACTTTTCATACTTATTTTTATCTGTACTTTGATTTATTTTGTAGTAAATTGTTATTGAATATTGGCAGGTTGTTTTAATTGATTTTAAGTAAAAGGCAAATATTGTTTGACGTTTTTTAAAAATGAGATTTTATAGAAAATTAACATTTCGAATTAGGGTCTCACGACCATTTTAATTATTTAAACAGATGTTTGATGATCTGTAATGATTTTGAAGTCCCACTAGTAAACAGGGATGAAAGTACTTACTGATTTCTTTTAAGTTTACACATACTAGAGTTCATTTGGATCTTTGCTACTGGAAGCTGTACCACTATGTGAGCCTTTTTTCCTGTTCGAGTGTAGGGGGAATGAAGGGGGAGAGAGAGAGTACGGTGGATGGAGTAAAGCTGGAAGAAAATTTGGCAACAAGAATCTTAGCAATGTCCATTGGATCAGAGAAGGAGGTTATCATTTGAGATAAATTCAGTAAAGAATTGTATGTTACTTCTAATCTTCCTAATACAGCTGAAGACAGCCTTATGATTATCTTCTGAGTTAGATGAAATCCTAAGTTCATAATTGGCCTTACATTTCCTAATGGTACGATTGACAGACTTACCAATTTTAAATCCCTTTTGTGATGATGAAGTGGATATCTTTTAATGATGGCCAAGAGCTTTTTTTTATTATATAGAGTTCGTTGGTGCAGAGATCCACCACATGGGTTTAGTCCAACACTTGCACTGGTATGTACAGATGCCGCAATCCATCTAACCTAAAGGACATACAATTCAGAGTGGTAGGCAGTGGTCTCAGTCATAAGACTTGTTGAGAAGCTGTACCATTTGTCATTGTTAATTAGACCAGAAAATAGTAAATAATTGGTGGTGGAGTATGTAAAGCTTTTCAGGGGCCACAAAACAAGCATTCATAGACAATATCACACGAAGTGGATATGATTAGAGTAGTGAAACAGTAACAAGTGGGTTGGTGCAATTTTGGAGACATGAGTGTGTGGACAAGATCAACACCTCTGACTGTAAGGGAACAATTTCAAGTGCACTGACATCTACAAAATCCAGAAATTTCTGGGCATACTTATTACTGATAGTAAATGTATGCTACTTTATGTATGGACAGTTAAAGTCCCCCATAAGAAAGGTTTTATGTTTTCTGGTTAAGGTATTCTGCATGCTCAGAAGGTTCAAAGCTGGACAGCTACAATTAGCTATAATGTTATAATTAATTTTGAGTGTAACTAGGACTTTAACCAGTTCTAGATTCTTATGTAAAATCTGGTAAGAAACAATGACATTATCAATAAATACATATAACAGAATATATTTGCTAGAGATGCTTCAGGGAAGAAGGTAAAGGGTGTGCCTTAACCCAGCTATCATTGCAATGCAAAAGTGGTCACCCAAAAAACATATGTCTAGACTAAATAAAACAATCACAATGTTTAAGCACTGACTAGCGTTGAATTGATTACATGTATAGATCTGCAATTGTGGGAGTCCACACATCTGCTGACCTCACAAGACCCAAATGTAGTGAAAGTTCTGAAACATGAGGAGAATAAATCTAAGATTACTTCAATGCTTAATCTAGCAGAAGCATATCGGCATTAATCAGGAATGGAAATAAAACCAGAAGTAGATAAAAATCAAAATATAAGGTGAAGGACCAGACGAGAAGGAAAGAAATGTGGAAAATGCATAAATATAGTTGCAAGTACAGAAAACTTCTGGAAGAACCTCATGTTGATCACGAATGA
Organism: Protopterus annectens; assembly: GCF_019279795.1. Lineage (NCBI taxonomy): Eukaryota > Metazoa > Chordata > Ceratodontiformes > Protopteridae > Protopterus > Protopterus annectens. The sequence continues at coordinate 961,287,480 of NC_056734.1, read as the reverse complement.
ACACAGGAATGGTTAAGGAGAGGCGAATTCAAAACAAGGGATGAAAGGTTAATACTGGTGGCCCAAGACAGTGGGGTACTCGCATGCTGGTTTACAAAGTTCTTTGAAAATATGGGAGGATCAGACAAATGTATTCTTTGTAAAACCGGATTGGAAACAGTCGCACACCTCGTTGCTGGTTGTGACATACTAATGGCAGAAGGACTGTATACTGAAAGGCAAAATAATGTGGCAAGACTGTTGCACTGGGGGTTGTGCAAATATTATGGTAGTAAAGTTGCTGAAGAACACTAGACACATGAGCCACAAGGCATCACTGAAAATTATGAAGTTTATATCACATGGGATCACCCATTACCAACAGTTCAAAAGACAGATGCTAGAAAACCAGATATAGTGGTCCATGAAAAGACAAAAGTAGCTTTGATCATTGAAATCACAACACCCCGTGACTACAGTGTCTTGTGTACAAAGAGACACAGTCATAAAATATTAGGATCTGCTGGCAAAAACGAGAGCAATGTGGAAGAAAGATATTCAGACAGTTCCAATAGTAGCAATGGGTCGTATAAAAAAAAGTCTACAATCATATTTAGCTACGCTACCAATCCATGTAACCCCCACACAAATTGCAGGAGGAGTCATTACTGGGTACGTTCTGGGTGCTACAAAGAGCACATTTGGCTGACATCAAAGATTGAACCAATACTAATTTCCTGGACTTTAATCGTACTTTGACTTAGGCATGGCGTCCATTCCTGTCATGGTATTACAAACCCAAAAGATGTGGAGAAATTAAAGATTGAAGCAAGGACAGTATTGCTGGAATTAAATTCATCCTCAACTCTTGGGGAGTACTTTTATGAGGTGGACGCTGTTTTTACAAGACATCCGAATGGAAAGATGATAAAATCAGCAAGCAAATGAGAGTAGTATTGCAGGAAATGAATTCATCCTTAAGTCTTAGTGAGTACCTTCATGAGGTAGACCCTGTTTTTACAAAATCTCATCAAGACTGCAAATATATATATATATATATATATATATATATATATAGACTATTTTATATAGCATATATCATAGACAGAAGTAAGTAAAAAAATTAAGAAAGACAGCTGGGTGCACAAGTCCAAGGATAAACAAGTGCACAATCCTGGTAGGCACACTGGTACTAGGAATGGAAAAAATCACAGTGTAGAACCCTCAAGACATGCAAACATTCCTAAAATGGGGTTAGGCTAGGCTCAGGAAGAGGATGACCCCTGCCTCATAGTAGAAGATAGTAGTATTCTACAAAAAAATAAATAAAAACTGACAGACCAAAAAATAGCTATAAAGATGACAAGAGTGGACTACTGAAGATAAAGAAATTATGTACTGTTACTATTATGAAGAAGCTCAGATTTTCTGGATAGAAGATGCTCAAAAAATTAAGAAAATATTAGAAAAACAGTTGTATAAAACAACTGTCAAAAGCTTCAAATGCAAATGTGTTCAATAATACAACAGATTCACGATAAACATTATAAAGACCAAGAAACCTTGGGCTGTTTGGAAAAGGTGACTGAGGAAGTGCAAAAAGTGTAGGATTTAGTGTAGAAAATCCAACTCTGGTAATGTCATATAACCTGATGGAACAATGAGTCCCCAAATGAAGAAGAAATACGTGGAAAGGGAAGCATCTGATCACCTGCCATATGGAGATACTGTACTCTGGAGCCTTCAGTAGAAAACCAGTACAAAAGTTCACAGTTGCACAGCAAGTGAAGTAGCAGGAAACAGTCAGCTCTTGACGCAGTCCATGTTGTGGAATGATAGGGCAGGGAGTTTCTATACGAAATAACGGATGAGACAGGATGCAGCTGAAGAGAATGTGGCACAGGAAGATCTTCTGGAACTTTTTGTAGAAGGTCAGAGGAAATAGAGAAAGAATGTACTCTCAGTTTAGGAGAAAAAAGATCTAAGGGAAGAGTTGCTTGATTTAATAGAGATGGCTAGACTTAAGATCAAAGAAAGAATGGATTACAGAACCTTAAATGGTAGAAGTATAATAAAACAAATGAAAACCGTAATAAAGACTATTAACACAAATTCATGTGATATAACAGAAGTAAATAGGATATACTATTGTGCAGCTAAATTAGTAACAGATAAAATCTTAAACAAAAATACAAGACGATATGGGAAAGGAAGGGAAGAAATGAAATGCCATCATGTAAAATGAAACTATAAAGCAATTAAGACAAGACGTGTCACTGTTAGAAGAGTATAGAGGAGGGAACAGATAAACAAAAATACATAGAAAGATTTAAAGAATAAAAGCAACATGCAGCATTAGAATAGACCAGGATCTATATTACACTACTGCAAATTACAAACTAAAGATATAAGCACAGGCAGAAAAACTTAGAAGATATGTAAATAAATATAAAGGAAAAGTGCAAAATAAGCAATTTATTCATGACAGTCATATGGAACCAAAGGTTCATTTGTTGTTCAAGTCATAATGGAGAATGGCAAAAAGGGGAAAAATCTAAGCATGGCATGAACAGACTAAAAAAA
>NC_056734.1:961151322-961284418 GCF_019279795.1 Protopterus annectens | reverse complement strand
GCCTTGTGTATGAATGTATTCTGATGAAGTCTCACTTGATATGAGATGAAAGCGCTAAATACTGTGTGGAATTATTAAATATTTAATTTGCAGCTGGTGGTGTGCTGTTTTGGAACCAATTATTTTTTTTATTTTTACAAGTTAACTCCCTTGCAACACCTGGCAAACGCTTTGGACTTCTTATCAGTCAGTAAAGTGTCAAACTGTTGTGCTCTGGGATATAAGTGAAATGAAAAGATTGCAAGGTATTCAGTAGTCAGTTCTGTATCTACTTGAATGCAGGACTGCAGACAGCATCTGTCCACATGGTGGGGGGGGGGGCAAGTCAGGGTACCTCCATGTGTCCATGGGTTGATGGGGTGAATCGCCAGTAAGGAGTCTTTCCAGAAACTCTGCAATACATGTCATTGATGACAGAATAGGAATCTGATTTCAGACTAGGCCAATCATCATAGGTCTGAGGATCTATATGAAGCAGAATCATTCAGAGAGGAAGTGGAGGAGGTGGACTCATGTTGTCAAGCTTTGATGAAACGGCCTAAAGAGCTTCTAATTCCTCATATGAACCTGAGTGCATGAGCTTTCGAAGCATGTTTGCTACTTAAGGGGGTAAGCTTGCACACTGCAATACACAAAGATAATAGTGCTACTGATGCAGTCTTGGGTTTGAATAGGAAACTAGCTTATAAAGGAAGGAGTCCTGCAAGAGACCCTCAGACCTGCTCCAGTGCAGTGTGACCCTACACCTGTAACCGTAGCTCCCATTGGACAAACATCTGCTTAATGTCTAGCCTTTCAGACAGTTCTGTTTTAGTGTGTTTTGAAGGAGCTTCCTCAAGCAGGACCTGCTGCCTTCTGGGCAAAAGGGGAGTGTTTTCCCAGCAACAGAGCCCTTGATCATGAATACCTCAGACCCCTGGAACTGTCTGGTTCCTGGTGATTGACCAGGAACTAGAAAGCACAATAATACTAAGATATACCTCTATGGGTAAGAGCCACAAAGTGCATCTCACCTTCCACTGAAATGGAGACCACTCTGCATTAATTTCCTCACAACCTAAGAATGAGCTTACCATCTACAAAGACTAGGGTTTTTGCTTTACACTGCCATTATCTTTGCGGGCCCAGCCAGAAACTTGTTCTCTGACTGTTTGACTAGTGGGGATGCTTAGACCTTTGCTTGTTACTTCAAGGGGAACCTCCTAGCAGCCACAGACGAGAAGTTCTTGGTAATCAAAATCTTTTTGGTCCCAAAGGCGGCCAATAGTATGTCCATTAACTTTGAATAACAGGAATAAATATTAAAATTTGTGGTAAGTTTATGTTTAATAAAATATCTGTGCTGCTCCATAAAACAATACATGGAATAAAATACACTTACTTAGGAATATGAAAACATAGTCTGAACTGTTAACAGGCTCAGGGGATGCATGCAGTTCTGCATCCACAGCTTTGCATCATGGTATGCATCAGAAAAGCTGTGCAGATGTCCCCAAAAACACAGCCTTTCATGTTCCTGGGAAATGGTGATTGGTACAGAATTAAAATTCCAACCACAAACCCCCATGTCGGGTCAGCTCAGTACTAACTGTGGAATGGTAGGCAGTTAATTTACTCAGGAAGGCTTCAATTTACCTGCAATAAAACTAAACAAGATTTGGCTGAGCTTCAGAAACACCCCAGCCAACTGGCATATTCCAAAGTGACATGCAAGCATGGCAGCTATGGATATGTCATAAGAGATTAAACAAGATAATACAAAAACATGGGAAATGGGAAGCTCTTGTTTATGGATATGGATAGTAAGATACAAGCAGTGAAAATTTTTTTAATCCCTTTAGTTACATATACAGGGTAAGCATATTTTTTATCAACCAGTGGAGAAGTTGTGGACAATAATAGAGTTTAAGGAATGTATCTGAGAAGGCAAGAGTTAAGTGGAATAAGTTGATCATTCAAATAGAACAAGGTGGTTTAGGATTACCTGATTTTAAAATGATATTTTGAGCTACACAGTTAAGGCTAATGCACACAACACAAGCAGAAAGTTATAATTCAAAATGGAAAGGAGTGATGATGAAGTTGGGGGGGGGGGCAAGTAATAGAGAGTGGGATTTTGGATGCAGATCGTTAAGGAGACCTACCACCATACAGAAAGTATTATGAGAAGCAAAAGTGAGAATGGAGAAAGGAGATTTTACTAATAGGGATGACAGCAAGTAAGGGTACAGAAAATAGGCAAGAGGAGGCTAGAATTTACTGGAGAAAACTGGCAAAGGAACCATAATATTGGGAGAAAATAACTAGAGAGGGAAAGGTAACAGAGTGGGATGAGGGCAAGACTACATTTGGATTGCACGTTACAGACGGTCTCTTCCCTATCTGGGATTGATATCAGAGTATAGACAAAGGGAAAGGACTAGGGGAAATTTTGGTAGGATTTTTAATTAAATGTAGAACAGAACCTGCTGTTAAAAAATGGATAATTAGTGGGGCATATAAAATATTGTACAATAACTAAGACTCAATCAAATGAGGTTAGAACCGCTGGGAAAGCAATTCACAAAAGAACAATGGAAGGACATATGTATGGTTCCCCAAGAATGACACAAAGTCGAGAAAGTGTTTGCATAATTATTTTATACCCCCAAGCAGACAGTGGGGAATTTTTCCTTAGGTAGCTAGTAAGTGTTGAAGGTGTGATGAAGAACAAAGAGGTAACTGGGAACATATGTTTTGAAGTGCAATGAGTTGGCAAATTTTAAACATTTCCTAGAGTACTCTGTCAGAAATATTGGGCAAGTAAATGGCTGTAGCTACAAAAACAATTACTAGAAAATGGAAATCGAAGTCTAAACCATCTGTATTTCAAGTAATGAATAATATAAAAGAGATGCAATAGATTGAAGGATTGTTAGAAAAGGGAAGGAGCACATGACAGAAATAAATGGAATCTGTGTAAACATATGCAGAATAATGTTCAGCAGGAGGAGTGAAGTTTAAGGGAAGGCATGATTTCAGCAATTTATATAATATTGACAAACGATGGTTCCAAAGAAAATATGTGAAATGTATAACGTATATACATGGAAAACAATACTAATATAGGTTCATAGGTTAGTACTAAGCTAACTGCCCTTGCAAGACATTTTAAGCCTAGCCAATTATCCCTTGTGAGACTGCACGTTGTGTTTGTAAGGCAAACACCTTAACCATTATGCCACCCTCCCAACCCTGCTAATATGGTTTGTCTTCTGTTTTTGTATGCTTGCATATGTCTTAAGTGATACTTTAATAAAGGTGCATAAATAAAAATTAGAAACCTTTATAACATTCAAACAATTGAAGGTTTGTGGCTGTAAGTTATCCTCAGTAAAGGAATATCTTATCTTAAAGCAATCTCAACATCCCCATCATTCAAGCAGTAAAAAACAAGTCAGTGTGAAAGGTATTATTTTTCCTCACTGGTTATCTGTAGCTATAACCACCGTCTGCTTCAAATATTACTGAACAGTATCTACCAGTTCATCTATTAGCATCCTCATATAATCGCCATACTGTTCCTCACATGCTTAATCCCATTTCAAAGACTTAGGAATGCTTAAATTTCGTAGTTCCAGGATACAGTACAGTGACTCAGTAACTGATTCACCCAAGTCTGTATGAACACATCCAGTCAACTAAATGGAACTTTCAGTCTTGTTTTCATTTAAGTGGACCTTTACCCCTCAGCCCATAGTGCAGAGGAGACGCATGCACTCTTCCCTCTAACTCTAATTTTTTTTTATGATTTTTTATTTTACATTTGTTGTTGAAAACTAGAAAAAAGTTATAATTTGTAAAATTCAAAAGGTTCATTTGACTGCATGGCTTGGAATAAACATTTTTTCAGTGAAATGGCTGTCAAGCAAATGACTGTAAAACTTTCAAGTACTGCTAACACTCTTGAATGTTCTCTCTACGCAGTCCTCATGTACTGGTATTTCTCACCTTCCAATTTTTCATCTCCAGAAACAATTTTCAGAGTGCATATCGAGCTTTATCTATGTTAGGCTACAAAATGTGGAATTCCTTACCACATTGTAGTTGGTCATTTGTAAACCAATTTCACATCCCTAAATCTTAGCTTGTTAGCCAAGTACAGTGTGCCTGACTCCATACGTAGATGCTGCAACAGTCTTTGCTTTTCAGAGAATGAACTTCCTAGAGAAGCGGTTCCTTGTACAAGAAGGCATGACCTTTTTTATATTTGTGGTTACTATAACTGATAGACAATGGACCCACGGTGGTGGTGCTGCGGTAGCATTGTCGCCTCACAGTAAGACGCTGTCCGGTTCGATTCTCAGTTAGAGCGTCTTCTGCGTGGAGACATGCGTGAATGGGCATACCTTCGTTGAAGGTTGTGCATCACGCCTGGCAAGCCAGTACATAAAAATCAAAGTACATTTTTGTACCTACCATAAATGTAGATGTTAGAGTGCTAATACAGCTGCAGTCATAACAGATGGGTTTTCCTGCCCTCAGGCGGGTCCTCGGTCGGCCGAATTCCAAAGTCTAGGTCCAGCGTCGGATGTCGTCGTTTCTTCCCTGACGTCAGTGTGACAGGGGTATAAAAGAACCAGCCGGCGCCATTTTCTTCAGTTTTTCCTGCCCCAGATGTCAGGTGCCCCCAGAAGGGAGGCAAAACATACATTTATGTAATAATGCAATGCAATATAATCAAAAAACAGTACTTGCAAGCAAATACACCATAAAAGAATACCCCAATCAGGTTGTATGAGGAGGTGTTAGCCATTAGGCCTGTCCCAAGAGGGGAAGGAGGGAGGGAAAACTGGACTGCAGCTGTATTAGCACTCGAACATCTACATTTATGGTAGGTACAAAACTGTACTATATTCATCGTGCATACAGCTGCAGTCATAACAGATGGGTTGAATCCCAAAGCTAAAAAAGGGGTGGTAGGCACGAAGAGGAACTAGAAGGAGCCAGGATGCCTTGCAAGACTGCAGTGGCAAAGTCCGCTCTAGATTTGGAGTATAATGGTAGGTGATAGTGCTTGGAGAAAGTATGTACAGAACTCCAAGTGGCTGCTTCCAAAATATCTTTGGTAGGAACCCCCCGGAGGAAGGCTGTAGAGGTAGCTGTGGCCCTTGTGGAGTGAGATCTGATGCCTGTAGGTACAGTCTTACCATGAAAACAGTAACAAAAGCGTATGCAGTGGGCTATCCATCTTGAAATTGTCTGTTTGGAAATAGGCTTCCCTTGAGCACCTGTAGCATAGGACACAAAGAGTTGCTCTGATTTTCTGAAAGGCTTTGTTCTGTCCAAATAATAACAAAGCTGTCTGTGAATGTCCAAGGAATGTAGTAGTCTCTCCCCTTTGTTTTGTGGATTAGGGTAAAAGGTAGGTAGGTGGATAGCCTGATTCAAGGCTACCCTGGATACTGCTTTTGGCATAAAAGAAGGGTTGGTTCGTAAGGAAACTCTGTCCTGATGGAAAATGATGAAAGGCTGCACAGCCATGAGGGCTTGTAGTTCTGAAACCCTGCGTGCTGAGGTGATAGCCAGAAGGAAGGCTGTTTTCCATGACGAATATTGCAGTTCTGTTGAAGCAGCAGGCTCAAAGGGGCAGGGTCAATTTTTCCAGGATGAAATTGAGGTCCCAAGCAGGTACTGCTTGTTTCCTTGGGGGTTTTATATTTTTAGCCCTTCTGAGGAACTGTCTTAAGAGAGGGTGATAGAATAAAGGAGGATCAGTGTTGTATTCTGCAGAAATGGCTGAGGCATGGATTTTGATGGAGGAGAATGAAAGTCCACTGCTTAGCATCTCAGCTAGGTACTGTAATATTTGAGGTAGATTCAGTATTCCAGGATTCTGACCCTTTTTCTGATTCCAGGCACAAAACAGTTTCCATTTTGCGGAGAAGGCTTTTCTAGTAGAAGGCCTTCTGGCCTCCAAAATGACATCCTGCACCTCCTTGGAGAGTAGGGTCTGTTGTGAATTTAAGGAATCCTCCATGCGGCTAGATTGAATGTTTTCAGCTGACTGTGAAGAGTTTTGAAGTTGTGCTGAGTCAGTAGAAGCAGGATCCATGGTGGGGAATGTGTCAGGCTCCTCAGGAGTGGGTACCAGCCAGTCTGGAGCTATGAGAATCATCTTTGGTCGGTCTGCTCTGGCTTTTAATAGAACTTTGGGCAGCAGAGGAAGAGGTGGAAAGGCATAAACTGTCATTGTTGTCCAACTGAAAGAGAGTGCGTCCACTTTCCAGGCCTGTGGATGAAAGGTCCTTGAGCAGGATTTTGTCAATTGGTCATTTCTGTGGGTGGCAAAGAGATCTATGTCTGGCCTTCCTCATGCTAGAATTAGTTTTGTAAAAACTTGAGGATGCAACTTCCATTCGTGTGGATCTGTCATATTTCTGCTTAGGTTGTCTGCCAGCGTGTTTTCCTTGCCTGGCAGGAACTGTGCTTGAAGTTGGATTTGTAATTCCAGAGCCATGTTCCAAAGAGACATGGCTAGCCTGCATAGGGGATATGAATGGGTTCCTCCCTGTTTGTTTATGTACCACATCACTGTGGTGTTGTCTGTCCTTATCAATAGTTGGCCTGGATGCAGTAGGTTTTTGAAAGCCATAATAGCATTTATTACTGCTAGCATTTCCTTTTGATTGATGTGTAGGTGCTTTTCTTTTTGGGACCATTTGCCCTGAATGCACCGATCTGTCATGTGTGCCCCCAGGCATAGTTCGAGGCATCTGTTATGATGACTTGATTTGCTTGAGGCTTGCAGAATGGGAGACCTATGTTTCTTTGGCATGCTTGAGCCCACCACAGAAATTCCTTTTGAAGACATGGAATCAGTGGTATAATTGCTTCCAAACTGTGGCTGTGTTGAGACCATAAGTTTTTTAGGTACCATTGAAGCTTCCTCATATGCAGCTTTGCACATGGGATTAGCAGGATGCAAGATGCCATGAATCCCAGAGCCTGCAGGATTTTCCTTGCAGTCAGCCTGGCGAAGGTTGCCAGTTTTCTGAAGTATTGAGTTAGTTGCCCTTGTTTCTCTGGCGTGAGGTAGGCCATCTGGGTGTTTGTATTCAAGCTGGCACCCAGGAAAATTATTGTTTGAGAGGGTATTAGTCTTGATTTCTTTTTGTTGACTGTGTATCCCAGAGAATTCAACAACATTATTACAAACGCCAGGTGTTTCAGAAGCATGTGTTTGCTGTCCGCTTGGATTAGGCAGTCATCCAAATATGGGTATATTTGTATCCCTTGAAGTCTGCAGAAGGCAATTACTGATGCCAGGCATTTCGTGACCACTCTGGGCGCAGTAGATAAGCCAAAGGGCAATGCAGAGAATTGATAATGGGTTGAACCTGCAAGAAATCTGAGGTATCTTCTGCAATCTTGTCTGATTGGGACATGCAGGTATGCCTCCTTGAGGTCCAATGTTACCAACCAAGACTCCTTGCCCAGCATGGGAAGAAGCTGCTGTAATGTGAGCATCTTGAATTTTGGTACGAGTAAATATGTGTTTAGGATGGATAGGTCCAAAATAGGTCTCCAATCTTTGCCCTTCCTTGGTACCAGGAATAGTCTGGAATAAAAACCTTGACCCTGTTCTTGTACAGGTACCTCTTGAATAGCTTTCATGTCCATGAGATCTGAAATTTGTTTTTGTGCCTCTGCCCTTTGATTGTGTGGCAGGTTTGGCATGCCTCTCATTTTTGGAAGGGTGTGAAAGTGGAATCTGTAACCTCTGTCTATAATGTCCAGGATCCATTTGTCTTTTGTGACAATATGCCATTTTTTTGAAAATGCCAGTTTTCCACCTAAAGGTGCTGCCAATTGAGCCTTGCTTGGCATGCAAAGGGGAAAGTCATTGGTTCTTCTTTCTGAATGGCTGTGAACTATCCTCACCACCTCTTGGTGTAGGTGCTTGCCACTGTCTGCCTCTAAATGATTCTTGAGATTGCCCTCTACCCCTCGGGCACCTGTATCTACCTCTTTGAGGTCTGTCCGTGGCTGGAAAGGACCAATTTTTTGAAGGCCAATTTCTACTTAAACGTGTAGGTTGTACCTGTAGGAAATCTTTCACTGTTTGCATTGATTTTGCCTTTTCCTCCATTTTCTTTAATACCTCTTCAGCTTTAATACCAAACAATACATCTTTTTGAAGAGGTGCATCTAGTAATTTAGCTTTGACATGATCTGGTAAGGTTTGCTCTTTGAGCCAAGCATGTCTATGTATGACTGATCCTGTAACAGCAGCTCTACATGAGGCCTCTAAAGCATCAAAACCACATTGCAAGGTATGTTTACCCACTTGCTCTGCACTATGCAACAAATCCTTCAACTCTTTCAAGTCTGGTTGTTCAGGTTGTGAAATTTTGCTTTTCAACTGAGATAATAAAAACTGTTGATACTTTGACATATGGAACTGACAGTTTAATGCCCTCATGGTTAAGGTGGCCGAGGTGTATACCTTTTTCCCCCACCTTTCTAAAGCTCTGGAATCTCTCTCTGAAGGTAATGGATTTTTGGCAGTGGAGGCCTTAATTCCCTCGGGACCCCGTGAAATAGTTTCTGGGTCAGCCGCATGGCTTTTGTATAGAAATTGGTGTGAATCAGGAACCCGGTAATACCCGTCAGGCTTGACTGGAGCTGGAGGTAAGGAATCTGGGTTAAGGCTGGCCTCTGAATACACATCATCTAGTATGTCTAAGACAGGAGGGATAGCCAGAGGCCTGTGCTGAGGGAGCAAGAGGAAATCCTTGAGCCTTTTCTTGGAGTCTGAGTAATATTGGCCTTCCCAGTGGAAGTGTTCCCTCAAGGTATGCAAGGTTTCCCCAAAAGGGTAGTCCTCAGGGGGGGGGGGGGACAGAGGGAATGGACTTCTCTGCATCAGAATCTTCAAAAGGGGAGTAAGATTGTACCTGGTCTTCAGAATGTTCTGAAGTAATGGAGGCCTGGTCCGAGGAAGGGTATTCTTCCTTCACTCTGGGCCTTTTGTCCGAGGGGGGGTTGAGAACCCCTGATAAGAGTAATCAAACCCTCAGCCATTTTGAGCATCTGCTTTTTAGGCATGGGGCTTTGAGAGGGTCCCTGTGGAGCTTGTCTTTTAGTATGCATGGCTGCTTTAGATTTAGTGAAAGCCTTAATGGAAAAAGAAGGAGGTCTGAAGACACCTTGAGAGGTGGGAGGCCTGTCTAAACTCTGAGTTTCCCCGCCAAGAGTGGCTTCGGTATCTGTAGTTGGAGTTTGGGCAGAAGAGCCTGCGACCTCGGGCACAGAAGACACTGCTAATGAAGTGTCATCGGTAGTCAGGGGCTGCGTAGGCGCCTCACTGAGAACCGGAGCACCTGTAGTTGGCTTTAGCGTGGTGACGGTAGAAGTCGCGGACCTCATAAGTCGGTCCTTATCTTTGCGTCTTTTACTCAAAACTGGAGTCGGAGTATCCGACGACATAATGTAATTAAACTTTTTGCCAAAATAGTGTTGGGCGAACTCCGCCCGACGCTTAATAGTGCATCTGTTGAATGTAGCACAAAAACGACAGGCCGAGATGTCGTGGTCTGGGCCTAAGCAAGGAATGCAGAGGGAATGGAAATCCTTATGCGGTATTTGCTTCCCACATGAAATGCAATTATTAACTTTGTCTGACATCAGTCTGAGGCAAGAAAAGTTTCCCCAACGGGGTACTTAGCTTTCAAGAAGACTTTGGTTGAAAAATATTTGTAATCTCAGGAGCTGGCCGACCGGCACTTGTGAACTGCTTCTGCTTTGGGCACCGCGCGGCAAGAAAGACTGAAGAAAATGGCGTCGGCTGGTTCTTTTATACCCCTGTCGCACTGACGTCAGGGAAGAAGCAACGACATCCGACGCTGGACCTAGACTTTGGAATTCGGCCGACCGATGACCTGCCTGATGGCAGGAAAACCCATCTGTTATGACTGCAGCTGTATGCACGATGAACATCTGCCAATCATCAGCGGACCGGAGTTCCGCTGTGGCGACCCCTAACCGGGAAAAGCCGAAAGACACAAACAAATAACTGATAGACAATCATTCTAATACACAAACGTTGGATTGCTTCATTGCACTTCATACTTTTGCTGTGCTTTAAAGGATATATTCTGTACTAGTACACTTACTTAATGATAATATGACCACATTCTAAAACCACATGCCACATAAAGGGATAGCTACAGTTTCTGTAAATCAGTCTGATGACGTTTGCGTTATCTTGTAAAGAGATGATGAGAAAGTGCAAATTTATTTATTAATATTTGAGAGCATTTCCCATCATCTTGGATCCTTTTCTTGCAATTTCTTGGAAAGTAATGCTAGACATTTGATGTATCTGACGTTCTGGTTTGAGAACATAACAGCTATCTTCACCATGAAATGCCCACTTTGATGCAAACTGTGTAGGAGTATGGCTAATGCATCAAACTAAATGGATGTAGAGCTACAAAATGAAGATAATATACCTGGCTGTTTATTAAACAAGTCCTGGTAGAGCAACTCAAACTATAAAACCTGTGTTTGGACCCAGTTTTGGCCCTGTGCTTTGGTGCACTCCATAAGGTGGTCCCCACCACTGACTGTAGAAATTATTGGACCATCAGCCTGACAAGTCTCATTTGCAAAGACATGGAACACATTACAACTAACATGGTAAATTATGGTGATAAAAATCTCATCAGGCTGATCCTGCAGCAATCTGGCTTTGTCAAGGGAAGAGCATTTCTAAGGAATCTAGTAAACGTCTTCAGTAGGGTAATACAAGCTGTTGATAGTGGTCATGCTGTCCATACAATGCACCTTGACCTGACCAAGGCATTTGGCACCATCTCCCATGACAGAATACAAACAGATCCCTGTGTGATTAGATGGATGGAAAAAGAACCCAAATGTTTGGGTAGGAAGTGCTTCAGAGTATGAAAGTGGCCAGTGGTGTCCCAGAGGTCTCAGTGATGGGACCTCTCTTATTCAACATTTGCTTTTCTGATCTCCAAACCATGAAGTAACAAAGTCTACAGATCACTGCAAAACTGGGAGTCAACCTCTAATCTCCTCTGAAGCCCAAGCAATTTAGCAAGATCTTCCACTTAAACACCTGGTGTACTAAAAATAGTCTCAAATTAAATGCTAAAAAATGCAATACTGTCACATTTGGTAGACAACCCCTCCTACAGATAATCCCGCAGTTCAGAATGAGAATGTTGTTACGGACCTTTGAACGTGGGTTCATAATTCCTTCTCCTTTGATCATCATATAATGACAGTAGTCAAAGTCCTTCTAATCAATACAGCTAATTGCCAAAAGAATACCATCCAAATCAAGAGAGGTCACTGCCTCCTGATATTCTGCACTGATTAGGCCACTTATTGACTACAATCCACCCTTTTGGTGAATGACACTAGACGTTAAGATCATCACTGGTTTAAAAACCTTAAACTACTAGAAGACTGGAAGCACTCTCCCTTTATTCAGTATCTTACAGACTCCAAAGCAGAGATGAACAGTTTGCATTCTGTGTCATTAGTAACCCACTAGTTCTATATTTCCACAAATCAAACAGCCCCACAAATACCAGAAACAGGGATCTAAATCAAAATAAATCTTCTCCAGCAGATAAATAACACACAATAAAGAGAATGTTCATTATGCATTGCCTCCCTCACTTCTGGAATAGACTTCTATTGAAAATTAGTATAACACACTGTTCTTCCTTCAAAACAGGACTTAGATGATTGGATGGGTACACACACATGCACCCCTAGACTGATGTAGCCTTCCTCTTGAAAGGAAGTATGGTCTAAGGGTTGGTACTGGCAAAGCATATAGGGTCAACACTCCTTGAATTTCCTATGAAGAAACTTGCTATCAGTCAGAGACTGTACACATATAAAGATGCTGATAACAGACATCTTATACAGCTAAATCAAGACAGATGACTGGACTGCTTATTTTGTATTAGAACTTGTATTTTCTGGCATTTTTGACACTGGTCCTGCAACTGATAATCAAAATATTGTTCAAACACAATTTCATAAAATAAGTAATATTACTGCCCAGAATATAAAAAAGCACTTATTACACAAAACCGTCAAAATGTACAGAAACTGCAACCTGCCAATATTTTTCCAGTGATATAATACAATGAAAACTGCCCCCCCCCACCCCGAAATAAAATCCACATCTTTTACACCCAGATATATTATGGTGTAGATCTCTTTTTTAGAAGGCAGGCTTACTCAGACTGACCATATGCTTCCTGTTGTCCACTAACTGACCACTCTGTAGTGCCTAGTTTACTGGAAGAGTTAACAGGAGCAGTAGCCTAAACAATGTGAAATGCTACTACAAAGCTTGCCACAAAAAAAAAAACTCATTGAATGTGCCACCTCTTCTTTCAAATGGGACTCTGTCTTCAACCATGCTCTACAGTTTCCTTGCTTCCATGAAACCATAGCCGGCTTTAGGCACCAGCGAACCCTGTAGTCACTGGGGGCCCCCTGGTCCGGGGGGGGGGGGCCCAACCACAGCAAGTTATCTTATCTTTATATTTTGTAACATGTCTGCTAAGCCAACAAAAGCTATAAAGGAGTCTTGCATGCTTAATAAATGGGGGGGGGGTAATAATAACTATTTACATCTCTTTCAAAAGTCAAAGATAGTTAAACCCTGCTGGTGAGCATCCTATCCACTAAAACTAACATAGCTAGCTGTAGGTACCTACGATACCTGTGGCTGCAGGGGGCCCCTTTATCATCCCTGACCGTGTGCGGGCCCCACAAAAGATCTGTTGGTTGGGGAAAAATGAGGAGAAAAAATGTTATTAATTTTGGCTTGTACTGTTTAATCTGAACAGGGCTGTGTTATGACCCTGTTAGGATAAAGGTGATAAACATGAATAAGGTTAGAACTTGAGAGAGATTAGCAGCCCAAAATGACTAATCTCAGTGCACACCATAGAGTTTCAGAAGAGCAAATGGTTCTGATCTTCAGGGATGGTTTCTTTTTCAGGGAGTATAATAAATGCTGCCAGAACACCAGATACTGCAACTCTCAATGTCCTTGCTGAAGAATTCTGCTCAGTGCCAAAAATAATAGCAGAATAAAGGCTCAAAATGAAGATCACATTTGAAATATTGCTCTAATTCACTTAAGTTAGTAGAATAGCACATTTTCTTATCAACCTCGATTTTTTGGACAATAAGTATAAAACTATGCTGTCTGGATTTACTGACTGTCTGTAATCTTAAATGATTTGCTTGCAAATAAAACTTATTTTTATTTATTTTTTTTATGAAGGACAGAGCAAAATTATGAGGCAAAATCAAGGAGAATCTGTGAAATCAGGGACAGTGACAGGTATTCATTTACTCCTCAATGTGATAAAGTGACTTACTCCTGCTGTTTGATGACTGCTAAACAGCAGTCAGTGGTCTGGTGTGGCAGTACCAGTGTTGCACAATGTATTGTTATTTGCTGAAATAAGTACAAAACTAGTATTGCTGTGACTTATGCATGAGTGAGTGTGTGTGTGTATAAAAATATCACTGATTTGTATCAGTGCACACATCCAATAATGCCGACACACACACATTTTTCTGGTAGGTATCAGTAAAAAATGCAGCTACCAAGTAATTATATTTTAAAAGTAAGGCATAAACTATATCACAGAACATTAAGACACTTAGATCTTCTAGGAATCTGGTCCCCCCCCCACCACTCCCCAGACTGTATAAATGGATACAGAGGGGGGCCCTTATTCATCCCTGACTATGTGTGAGCCCCACAAAAGCTGTTTCTCGTTGGACAAAATGAGGAGATAAAAATTATTTAATTTTCTGATTTATGCTCTTTAACCTGAACAGGGCTGTGGTATGACCTGGTTATGATAAAACTGATAATGGCCTCTGCTATCAATCGCACCCACTTTCCTCACAATCACACATCAGGCATGTATACAGGTGGCTGCCTCTGGGGATTAGGGTTGAGGAGTGAGGAGGCATGCTATATGTATATGTATTGCAGCAATCACCCAAAACTCATGACTGTGGCCATTTGAACCTTTGCTTTCATCCCAATCTAACACCAGAGGAATGCATAGGCAGTTACTATCTTTTTGGGGGGATTAGGGAAGCAGGCAGTATTCCAAGACAGGATCTGTGTATCCTCACAACAAACTGGCTTGTTAGTTTATTGTGAGCTACGATTTTGTCAGCTTTAAATATTAAGCTGTGGGTTATGTCTTCACTGAAAGAACAAAGTAAGACTGCAATTCTTTTTCTTCCTCATGAATTTTGTTTAGGTTACTGTTGGATTAAAAGGTTGGGAAATGCTTTAAAATGCATTCTAGAGCATCTATAACCCCTATGGCTTCTGGGGCAGTGGCTTAATTGAGTTATTTCCTAAATTGTTATTACTGTGCCGCCTTGGTCAGGAAAGGTATGTTGAAAGGATGCAAAGGAAAGTAAAGCTGAACAGCAACACTGAATTTCTTTCTTTAATCATAATTTTTGTTCAAGCCATCATTGGATGAAAAAGTTGTGCAAAAAGAAATAAAAAAGACCTAAAAGCACTTCAGAGCATATATACAGTCCTGGCTTCTTGAAAAAGCTGAAGAGAAAAGTAAAATATGAGAAATGGAAGAAAAAAGTAACTTGCATGGCGTGGGAACCCAAGATGTGGATAAACAAAGGGGAGCACTGGAGGATGTATGTATGTTTTTTTTTTTTGGGGGGGGGCTGAAATAGTAGGCAATGCCCTAGGGCACCATTTCACCTAAGTCCAGCAGTGTACAGAGTTGTTGTAATGTATCCTTGTTACTTCTAAATGGCAATAACTGTCAATGTCCCTTTGTGAGAAGGGCCAACATACTGCGGTAGATAAGCTTGCTGTAATGTAAGAGCATTGTAGCTACAAGCTAGTCTGTGTGTACTACTCCTAACAGTTTGCAGCATGAGCTAAAGAGATGGCTAGGAAGTCTGGCAGTGACAGGGTGATACTTAGACAGGAAGTGCTCAGGAGGCCCCCCAACTTGACATTTGCTGGGGGCCCCCAAAATGCTAACACCGGCCCTGCATGAAACAGTTGCCTCAAAAGCTCTCAAACCTTCCCAAACATGCAAAAAAGCTCAACAAGAACTTCTCACCAATGTGCCTATAGGATCATAGAAAATGCCAAACATGAATCATTGTGAGATGACTAACAAATGGCTATGGCCTACTGGTGACTTGTCAGAGTGAATGATCTGAGATGCTCCACCCACAAGATCATACAGGAAAACATGATGGAACTTACTGTGCACACACCAGAGGTAGGAAAGACACTGGTCTTGAGTAGTATCTTGCTTTTACCAAGCCTGATGCCTGGATACAAAGATTATGTAATTAGCTTTAACAACTAGATAAATACTTGGTGTCACTAATGGGTTGGCCTAGGAATAGATGTTAGATAACACTTCACGAGGGTTGGCTTACACCTCTCATACTAAAGCATACACACACTGGCTAAATCCATTGCTACCCCACATGCTTTTTTTTTTTTTTTTTTTTTAGGCAGTCTCTTTCTACTGGACATTCCTACAATGGAACAGATTTGAATGTCATGGTCGCAGTACTCAATGTGGCAATCTAACCAGAAAGACTCCAAAACGAGAAGCCCTCATACAACTTGAACACATTCACATTTGTGTCTCCCTCTTTACCAGGATTTAACACCACCCTAACCCTTGGGTAATTGAGGAGTAGCTGTATTCATCAGGAAACACCATCATCATCTATGAAATTACCCAGAACCCTAACTGTTGATCCAAATAACGCTCAACAAATAGTAGTTTTGTACCTACCATAAATGTAGATGTTCGAGTGTTCACACTGCTGCAGTCATTACACTTGGGTTATCCTGCCGTCAGGCGGTCCCCGTAGTCGGCCAGAGTTCCAAAGTCTTGGTCCGGCGTCGGTTGCTGTCGCTTCTTCCCTGACGTCAGTGCGCCAGGGGTATATAAGATGCATCCAACGCCATTTTCTTCAGTTTTTCTTGCCCCAGATGTCAGGTGCCCCCAATAGGTAGGCAATACATATTGTTAATAAAAAATATACATATAAAATAAAACAATACCTTCAGTTACAAGCAAATACACCACAAAGGTTGTATAGGATAGAAAGGTATAGATAAGCCCCCAGCTAGTTCAGAGGGGATGGAGGGAGGGTAACCTGAACTGCAGCAGTGTGAACATTCGAACATCTACATTTATGGTAGGTACAAAACTGTACTATGTTTATCGTGTTACACTGCTGTAGTCATTACATGGGTAGAATCCCAAAGCTAAGGTTGGGTGGGGCTGGTCTATAAAGAGTTAGGATTGGCTACGAGGCCCTGCAGAACTGCAGTGGCAAATCCTGCTCTGGATTTAGAGTAAAGAGGCAGGTGATAATGCTTGGTAAAGGTTTGCACTGAACTCCAAGTTGCAGCCTCCAAAATTTCCTTCTGAGAAAGGCTGTTGAAGTGGCTGTTGCCCTGGTGGAATGTGGCCTAATGATATTTGGGACTGATTTTCCATGCTGTGTGTAGCAGTAACGAATACAGTGTCCTATCCATTTGGATATAGTTTGCTTTGAGATAGCCTTGCCCTGTGATCCTGCAGCATATGCTACAAACAGTTGCTCAGTTTTCCTGAAAGCTTTTGTTTTGTCCAAGTAGAAGCGTAGCTGCCTGTGTATGTCCAAAGAATGCAGAAGTTTCTCCCCTTTATTCTGGGGGTTTGGATAAAAAGTTGACAAATGGATGGTTTGGTTAAGAGCCACACTAGATATCACCTTTGGCATAAAGGTAGGGTTTGTCCTTAAGGAAACCCTGTCCTGATGAAAAATTATAAAAGGTTCCACTGCCATTAATGCCTGTAGCTCTGAGACTCTTCGTGCTGAAGTTACTGCCAGGAGCAGAGCTGTTTTCCATGATAAAAATTTTAGATCGGCTGTGTTAGCTGGCTCAAAAGGTGGTAGGGGTCAGTTTTTCCAAAACGAAATTGAGGTAACATGTTGGTGCTGGTGCTCTCCGGGGCGGTCTTATGTTTTTAGCCCCTCTGAGGTACTGCTTTAGAAAGGGATGAGAGAATAAAGGGGGATCCGGTGTTGTAATGTGCTGAAATGGCAGAGGCATGGATCTTAATTGATGAGAAGGATAGGCCTCTGTCCAGCATCTCGGTTAAATATTGTAAAATCTGAGGAATGTTTGGAACAAGAGGGTCAAGGTTTTGAGCCTGGTTCCAGGAGCAGAATCTCTTCCATTTTTCTGAGTAAGCTTTCCTGGTGCTAGGCGTCCTGGCCTCCAAAATGACATCCATAACAGCTTTAGAGAGAGGTGTTGCCTGTTTGGCTAATGTATCTGCCATGCAGCTAGGTTTAGGGTTTTGAGCTGACCGTGCAGGATCTGATTGTTTTGTTGAGTCAGAAGGTGTGGAATTTGAGGCAAAATCCATGGTGGTCCTTGAGCCAGGTTCCTTAAGATAGGGTGCCAGTGCTGGCATGGCCAGTCTGGAGCAATCAGGATCATCTGTGGATTTTCTTGTCTGGCTTTTAGAAGTACCTTTGAAAGGAGAGGCAGTGGCGGGAAGGCATAAATTTTTAGGTTTTTCCAGCTGAACAAGAGAGCGTCCACTTTCCATGCTTGTTTGTGATATGTCCTTGTGCAGAATTTTTGTAGTTGGCAATTCAGTGGGGAGGCAAAAAGATCTATGTCTGGGCATCCCCATTTTTGCGTTACCATGCTGAAGATTTGTGGATTCAATTTCCATTCGGGAGGGTCCATGATATTTCTGCTTAGATAGTCTTCCAGAGTATTTTTCTTTTCTGGCAGGAACTGTGCTTGCAGGTGTACATGATACATTAGAGCTGTGTTCCACAAGATCATGGCTTGCCTGCATAGGGGGTAAGAATGAGTGCCCCCTTGCTTATGTACCACATTACTGTGGTGTTGTCTGTCTGTAGTAATAACTGTCCTGGATGCAGAAGGTCCTTGAAAGCTGTTAGGGCATTTTGAACTGCCAACATCTCTTTGTGATTGATGTGAAGATGCGTCTGGTCTGTGGTCCACTTGCCATGAATGCATTTTCCTGCCATGTGTGCTCCCCAGGCATAATCCGAAGCATCTGTTCATAGGTTCATACTAGGCTATCTGCCCAAGGGCATTTACAAGCCTAGCCCATAGTTTTGTGGCTTACGCCACCCCTTTAGTATAGTCTGCCTGGCTGTGAGTTGGGTAAAAGGCTGACCCTTGTTTAGGTGACATGCCTGTGCCCACCATCGAAACTCCTGTTGTAATCAGGGAATCATTGGTATTACTGCTTCTAAACTGCGAGTGTGTTAGGTACCATTGTAATTTCCTCATATGCAGTCTGGCATATGGTATTAGTAGAATGCAGGATGCCATGAATCCCAGGGCCTGCAGAATTTTTCTTGCAGGGAGATGGGACTTTTTTGCTAGTAATTGAAAATATTGAGTTAGTTGAACTTGTTTGTCTGGCGTGAGGTAAGCCATCTGGGCTGTTGTATTTAAGCTGGCACCCAGGAATATAATCTGTTGCGATGGCACTAGTTTTGACTTCTTTTCGTTTACTGTGTACCCTAGAGAAATTAGCAACCTTTTTACAAACGCCAGATGCTGTAGAATAATGTCCTTTGTCTCTGCTTGAATGAGGCAGTCGTCCAGGTATGGATATATTTGAATTCCTTTTTGTCTGCAAAATGCAACTACTGGTGCCAGGCACTTTGTGAAGTCCCTGGGCGCAGTAGATAAGCCAAAGGGCAGTGCAGAGAATTGGTAGTGCATTGTACCAGCTTTAAATCTGAGGTATCTTCTGCAATTTTGTCTGATAGGGACATGCAAGTATGCCTATTTAAGGTCCAGAGTAACAAGCCAAGCCTTCTTGCCCAGCATGGGTAGAAGCTGCTGTAAGGTTAACATTTTGAATTTTGGAATATCCAGGTAAGTATTCAAAATTGAAAGGTCTAGTATGGGCCTCCAGGCCTTGTCCTTTCTGGGGACCAGGAAGAGTCTTGAGTAAAATCCTTGTCCTTGCTCCTGTTGTGGTACTTTTTGAATAGCTCTCATGTCCATGAGGGCTGAAATTTGTTTTTGTGCCTCTGCCCATTGATTTTGTGGCAGGTCTGGCATTCCTTTTAGCCTTGGTAAAGTATGAAAGTGGAACCTGTAACCTTGAGACACAATATTCAGAACCCATTTGTCTTGGGTGATTGTTTGCCAGTTTTGAGAAAAAAAGTGCTAGTTTTCCCCCTAAGGGGGCTTCCAAAAGGGACGTGCTTGGCGTACAAAGGGGAAAGTCATTGTGACTGCTTTCTGTAAGGTTGAGACTTGTCCTCACCTCCTTTTGGGGTTGAGGTACCCCACTGTGGTTGTCTGTTTGAGCCTTGGGGTTGAGATCTGCCTCTTGGGCGTCTATATCTGCCTCTCTGTGGCCTGTCTGACACTGGAAAGGACCAATTCTTTGTTGGCCAATTTCTGCTAAACTGAGGTGGCTGTACCTGTAAGAAATCCTTGACTGTTTGCATAGATTTAGCTTTACCCTCCATTTTCTTTAACACCTCTTCTGCCTTAACACCAAACAAGGCATCATGCTGTAAAGGAGCATCCAATAATTTTGCCTTAACATGATCAGGTAAATTCTGTTCTTTTAACCAAGCATGTCTTCGAATCACAGAACCTGTAACTGTGGCTCTACAAGAGGCCTCAAGAATCAAAACCACATTGCAGAGTATGTTTTCCCACCTGTTCAACTGCATGCAATAAATCCTGCCTTTCTTTGCAATCAGAAGCTTCTGAGCTTGCAAGCATTTTCTGCTTTAACTGAGCCATTAAATATTGCTGGTACTTAAGCATGTGAAACTGGCAATTTAAAGCTCTTACTGCTAATGTTGCAGAAATGTATACTTTCTTCCCCCATCTATCCAAAGCTGGAATCTCTGTCAGAGGGTACTGGATTTTTTTGCAATGGAAGCCTTAACCCCTTTTGGACCCTGGGAAATAGTTTCTGGATCAGCAGAAGGGTTTTTGTAAAGAAACTTGAGAGAGTCAGGGACTCTATATTACCTGTCTGGCTTGGCTGGAGCAGAGGACAAAGAATCGGGAGATAAGCTGGATTCAGAGAACACATCATCCACAATGTCTAGCACGGCTGGAATAGCCAGCGGCCTGTGCTGAGGCAATAAAAGGAAATCCCTGAGCCTTTTCTTGGATTCTGAGTAATCCTGACTTTCCCAATGGAAATGCTCCCTCATGGTATGTAAAGTTTCCCCAAAAGAATAATCCTCAGGAGGAGAGGCTGAAGGGATGGATTCTTCAGCATCAGAGTCCTCATAGGGGGGTAGAGAGTATCCCTGGTCTGAAGAGGAATCAGAGGAAATGGAAACCTGATCAGAGGAATCAGTCTGTATCCTGCTTAGGCCTTTTCTCAGAAGAGGGAATGGGAACCCCTGATTAGAGTAATGAGGTCTTCGGCCATTTTAAGCATCTGTTTCTTAGGCATGGAGGACTGTCCAGGAGAATGCTGTACTTGTTTCTTTGTCTTTAATGGTACCTTTGTCTTGGCTGTTGTTTTAATGGTAAGTTGTGAAGGTCTGAAAACACCCTCAGAAACCGATGCCTGCTCAGCGGCTCCAGACCCATCTGAGGGATTAGTTTCCATAGGCCCAATACCTTGAGTTTCCAGAGGCCTAGCTGTCTCCACGTGGGAGTCGGAAGCAGCCTGTGGCTCTGAGGCAGCGGGTGTCAGGGGCTGCGAAAGCACCTCACTGAGAACCGGCGACTGGCCTAGAAGAGTTTTTGTCGTCGGTTTTTGACCTCGTGTGCCTGTCTTTATCCTTGTCTTTGCATTTTTTCGGTAGTGAGTTCGTCGGTTGATCAGACGGCATGGTATAATTAAACCTTCGGCCAAAGTACTGCAAAGCAAAATCAAAGCGTCTTTTTATAGTGCGTTTGTTAAATCTAGCACAAAACCGACAACTAGTGACGTTGTGATCAGGGCCTAGGCATGGAATACAGTAAGAGTGGAAGTCCTTATGAGGTATTTGCTTGCCGCAAAAAATACAATTATTAACTTTTTCTGACATCGGTCTGAGGCAAGAAAAAAGTTTCCCCAATGGGGTACTTAGCTTTATTAAAGACTTTGGACATGAAATTCGACTTCGAAAATCTCAGTAGTCAGCTGACTGGCACTTGCAAACTGCTTCTGCTTCAGGCACCACGCGGCAAGAAAGACTGAAGAAAATGGCATCGGATGCATCTTCTATACACCCCTGGTGCACTGACGTCAGGGAAGAAGCGACAGCAACTGACATCGGACCAAGACTTTGGAACTCTGGCCAACTACGGAACCGCCTGACGGCAGGATAACCCAAGTGTAATGACTGCAGCAGTGTAACACGAACATCCAAGCATTACTTCACAGCTAGCGATGAATTCACATCAATGCCCCCCCCCCCCCCGCAAGTATCGTGAAAATCACCTTAACACCAAAGCCAAATATCTTCCAACTGGAGGACTTCAATTACCCAAGCACTAACCGGCTTATTAACCATGTATGTTGACTTGGGAGGTAAGCATTAAGTGCTTGAAAAGGGTGGAAAGAACTCTACTGTGTTTAAAGAGGTGTATAGGTAGGCATATATTGGTCCCTCTTGATTACTTGCCTAGTTCTGTTCCTAAGTGGTAGCCATTTACCAGAGCAGAGACCATCAGACTCTGGATGTTTCATTATTATAGCAACAGTTATGAATACACTGTTATTCTTTAGAAAGCAGGCAGGATGGAAAGCATTGAAAGACAGAAAAAGGGATTGCCATTAAGAATCAATAGAAATCAAGAAAGGAGTTAGAAATGATGAGAGGACAGAAGATATAAAAGGACAGGAAAAACAGGGAGAACCTATCACAGCAGAAGTGATGAAGGGATCCATGAATGAAAGGAGTAAAAGTAGAACGCTTGAACAGAAAAATGGAAGAAAGAAAAGGATGAGTGCTGCATGTCATTCTCCAATCTAGTTCTAAGACAGAACAGGACGTCTCAAATTGAAACACCAAAAACACCACAGAGAAAACCTGCTGACTACATACAAACACCTTATAATTATACATTTCTACACCACAGTCACTCACCATTCGGGAAAGTGGGATAACCTGCATAAACAGCACACTGTAATTTCAGGAAAATACTTCTCACTTCAAGCTTTTATTACGAACTCTTGTATCTCAGAAAAACACTTACTTTCCAAACTAATTTTCATGTCACACTTTAGGACATGCTTTCATACAAGAAAAGTGGTCAGAAAAATAATTTGGCCAGGAAAGAAACTTTTTTTCAGGGGAAAGAAAATCAATGGACTAGGGAAGCAAATAGGTTGTGACCTTTGTAGTGGTCTTCCTTCCCTCCAGTAGGTACAGTGGCCGAGAACCACCAGCAGCAAAACTGAATGGCAGTGACACCCATACAGTTCACAGTCCTGTTCAGCATGGACAACCTCAAACAAATGGAAGGAATACATGCCTGACTGAACACATACACCAAATTTGTATTCATGTACAACTCTGTATCTGTTTAAGATGGTACTTCACCTGAAGTTTGGTGCAGAGGCCCACTCCAATGCCAGACAGGCCAGGTCAACAGCTGCATACACCAACAGGAAAAAGATGGTTACTATTCCAGCAATTGTGTTCAACTTTCCAGCAAATAGAACAAACTAAAACAGAAAGAGACAGACACACACAGAGAAAGGTAAATGTTTAACAAACTAGTAAGATACTTCTGTTAAAGCTTCTACATATGTAACCTGCAAATCAACCTGTTACATCAAATGAAACACACTGACATACAATTAAGTGGACTAAATTTGAACATTTTTATTAAGCCAGAGCAGCAACGAAAGACCATCTGCCTCTGTCCAAAAAGTGCAATTACCATACATAAATTTAGATTTCTTTGTATCTTGTTGATTACATACAGATCATACACATACTTTGTGGCATTCACAGAATTAGTACACTAGATAAGGGCCTTTTCCCGTTCCCTTTTCCATAGCTCTTAGCAATGTGAGAAGGTGGAGATGACTCATGGACATTAGTTGCACAAGCTCTGCAACAGCTTGCATAGCACTTTATGCAGGGCACACACAAGAGTGCATAACTAAAGTAAATAACCGAGTAAATAACCGAGCACAAGCAAAAGACTGCAAAATGAGACAATTAAAGGAATAAAAATGTTGCAATTCACAGACGTCACAGATATATATGCACATCACTGTGACTTTTCAACAAAAGACAGTGCACACACCAGTGCAGCAGTATTTAGTAGTCACATTTGAAAGTGCAACATTTTCACTTGGTAGCATTTTTTGTAGACAGACTTGGGCATCCTCATATGCTTTTAGGGCTTGGAGGTGATGCCACTGTACCACAGTCAAAGGCATGTCTACCACTTCCAGAAATGCCAAATAGTTTGTGATGCATGGCATTACTAAATGACTTTGGGTTAATGAATATATAGCTTTACTGCTTGGATGTGTCTGGTGGGTCTAAGAAAACGTGATCTATGTTCTATGCTTTACAACATGCAAATTTTCTGCTTGGTTCTAGGTTATTTGCACTTAAATTACAACGGCTAAAAATTTCATGGGAATGTAAGGCTCTAAAGATCCTTACCGTTCAATAGCCTAGTAAACCTAGGAAGCTATAATACGATTATGCATAAAAAATATCAACATCCCGACTATGTTGCCATGTTAAAAATCACCTTCAGACATTTCAACATCAGAAACTGATGTTTATCAGGAGCTAGATGTGCTATCAATGACAGCCTCCCCCAAAAGCAACAGGTTTAGTACATGGCAGCTCTGGCAAAGCGACCACACATGGTCACTAAGTATGTGTAATTCTGTGACTATGTCACAACCCAAAGTAAACAATCCATGTTGTATCCCTATCAGGCTGTGCTGAGCATAGTGCACGGTCTGCTCCTACAATGTGTCTGATATTTCATTCCAAAACATTAGGGTGCTGTGGGTCATAGTCATCATCATCTACTCACAAGACACAATAAGACAAGACAAAGCAACAGAAACTGAGTGGGTGAACTTGTCAAAGAGGCTGCATGTGGGAGCTGAATTATGTGGAAGGAATGGGGATGTAGACATGATATCTTGCTAGTATAATGGGTCAGGGCTCAAGACCATACATGGCAGGAATGAGATGCTACTTCATGACCTGGATGGAGTGAGCTGCTGAGGTATTCCACTCCTGGAATTAGGCAGTTGTCACCTGCCACAAGGGGTGGAAAACCATCCAATAGCATCAGACAGAGCAGTTGAGTGTGACCCTGTAAAGGCCAATGTAAATATCTATGCCATATTTGAACCAAACTCCAGGCATGGATAACAGTGCCAATCTGGGAATCACAGGATAAGTTATTTCACAATGCAACTCCAAACCTCCCAATGGTGCAGAGCAGTATGCTCAAGAAAACCATGCAACACTTGTCAACTCTACTGTAGCCTGTGCCTGGATGAGTTAAGTACATTTGCTGACTTAGCCCCAGACAGTAACTATGAGTTGATCTAGTGCCTCATATACCTCTGTGTTGATTTATGCTGTGGATCCCCATGAAAGAAACCATGCACACCTCAGCTACTGGCACTGCTTCAGACAAAGGGGAGCACTTGTGAAGCCCTCAACAGAAGGTCCCTCCCTCATCGGGAGATAGGGTGTGCTTAACGAGTAGAGCCACACAGTGATCAGTATATTGGGTTGGAGACTCACTATGGAGGATAGCTCCTAAGCCAGGAGTGAAACAGACATGACTGTCACTCTACCCTCTAAATTTAACATATCCACATATTCTATAATCATCATCAGACTTTACAGAAGTTCTGACATCGGCCCATGTTCATCCTCAGACATTTTTTACCATTTCACATCACTGCTTCTGAGAGCGCATAGGATGCAGAATATCACAGGCAGCATATTAACATAGGCTACAGGTGTGATCATGCGTCACATGCAAGTCAAGGGTGTAAATCTATCAAATTCCTTGCTGTTAAAGGCAACCACAACACAACTTGGTAAAAATATTGTTGCACCTTCTCCTGTCAGTGACATCAGACGTCACCGATGTCTGTCAGTCTTGTGGACCCTGGATGTCCAACTCCTGTGGTGACCCTTTCACAGTCTTCTGCCTGGCAGAGCTTCAGTGTAGGTCGTATGGATGATATCACTTTCCAAATATGTAGCCATGCACTTCCACCAAGGTGGCATCTTGAGGCACAAACCATCACACCTGCTCCTTTAATTGACAGGCTGCATAATTTCTGCCCGCCAGCCTGGGTGGCTGCAGCACAGTATCATATTCAGCACTGTGAAATTCTCCAGCCTCTATCTGCCTCATTCTCTGGTTACGGCAACACCTGTTTAGGCACAGACATATTGTTAACGATGTGTGTGCAAGCGGTGAGAATGTACCTATAACACAGACAAACATTTACAGTATGGAGACCCTATAAGGAGTGCTATATAGTACAACACAATACTTTCTGAGAGAGGTTAGCCTGTAAAATGGGCAAGGTAAAGCCCACCCCTGCCCAAAAAAAGCACATTTATGTGCATCTGTAGTCACTAAGACATTCAGGCAACCATGGAAAAAGTACAGTTTTGTACCTACCATAAATGTAGATGTTCGAGGATCCACATTGCTGCAGTCCTAACTATTGGGTAGTCCGCTGTCCAGTCGGCCCGAATACCAAAGTATATGGCTGACGTCGGTCAGGGCGCATTAGACTGACGTCAGTACGTCAGGGTACTAATGCGCATGACCGACGTCATATCCTCAGTCTTTTCTTGCCCCAGATGTCAGAAGACCCTGAAAAGATAAGGCCAAAACAAAACTCCCAAAATACCTGCACCAAAAATATATATACAATATATACACAATTAGCAGAATATAACCTCACCTACACAACCACCCCTAAACACAGAGGGAAGGAGGGAGGGTAAATTGGACTGCAGCAATGTGGATCCTCAAACATCTACATTTATGGTAGGTACAAAACTGTACTATGTTCTTCATTCCACATTGCTGCAGTCCTAACTATTGGGTAGAATCCCAAAGCAGAGGTAAGGGAGGCTGGCAAATCATAAGGAAGCAGGAACTGACAACATGCCTTGCAAAATAGCTGTGGCAAAACCAGCCCTAGACTTAGAGTAGAGAGGAAGGTGATAATGCTTAGAGAAAGTATGCACTGAACTCCAAGTAGCTGCCTCCAAAATATCCTTAGTTGCCACCCCCTTAGAAATGCTGTGGAAGTGGCAGTAGCCCTAGTGGAATGAGGCCTAATCCCAGCTGGAATCTCCTTGCCATGATGGGAATAACAAAATGTAATGCAACACCCAATCCACCTAGAAATAGTTTGTTTTGACACAGGCTTGCCCTTTGAAGTCAAAGCAAAAGAAACAAACAACTGCTGAGACTGCCTAAAATCCTTAGTCCTGCTCAAATAATAACGCAATAGCCTGTGTACATCTAAAGTGTGCAAAATCTTTTCCCCTTTATTTTGGGGATCTGCATAAAAGGTAGGCAAATGAATAGTTTGGTTTAAAGCCACACTAGAAACCACCTTAGGCATAAAGGAAGGATTAGTACGTAAAGATACCCTATCCTTATGAAAAATCAAAAAAGGCTCCACTGCCATAAGGGCCTGCAACTCAGAAACCCTTCTTGCAGAAGTAATGGCCAACAAAAGCAGTCTTCCATGACAAGTATTTCAATTCAGCAGTAGCCGCAGGCTCAAAAGGTTGTAGAGTAAGTTTCTCCAACACAAAATTGAGATCCCAAGCAGGAGTAGGAGCTCTACGTGGGGTCTTATATTCTTTGCCCTCTAAGAAATTGCTTGAACAAAGGATGCGAAAACAATGGTGGGTCACAATCATAGTGAGCTGAAATTGCTGCAGCATGAATCTTAATGGAAGAGAAAGACAAACCTTTGTCCAGTAACTCAGTAAGATATTGAAGAGCCACACTCAAATTTGGCTCAGTAATCTCCAAATTGTTTGCTGCACTCCAAAACAAAAATCTCTTCCATTTTTCTGCGTACACTTTCCTTGTACTAGGTCTTCTGGCTTCCATAATCACATTTAAAACTTGTTGAGGAAGCTGAGACCTGCTGTCTTTCAAAACAGAATATGCCAGGCTGTTAGATGTAGAGAGTGAAGCTTGACATTGAGCAGATGACCGTCCTTCTGAGACAACAGGTGTGGAATCAAGGGTAAAGGCCATGGAGGCTTCCTTACCAGACTCCTCAGTAATGGGTACCAGTGCTGCCGGGGCCAATCTGGAGCTATTAAAATCATCCTTGGCTTGTCTTGTCTGACCTTTAGAAGCACCTTTGGAAGAAGAGGCAGAGGTGGAAAGGCATACACATGAAGATTTTTCCAACTGAAAGAAAGAGCATCCACTTTCCAAGCTGTGTGATGAAATCCTTTAGGTGCAAAACTTTGGCAGCTGGTGGTTTAGTGGAGAAGCGAACAGATCTATGTCTGGAGTTCCCCATGACACTGTCAATTTTGAAATACATGAAGATCCAGTTTCCACTCGTGGGGATCCATGATTTGTCTGCTTAATACATCTGCTAAGGAGTTCTGTGCTCCCGCAGAAACCTTGCCTGAAGAGTTAGTTGCAGACTGATCGCAGTCTCCCATAAAATCATTGCTTGTCTGCACAATGGGTAAGAATGTGTTCCCCTTGTTTGTTGATGTACCACATGACAGTTGTGTTGTCTGTTAGAATCAACACCTGCCCTGGAAGAAGTAACTCCTTGAAAGCAATTAATGCAAACTGAACTGCTAACATCTCTTTCATGTTGATATGTAGATGCTGTAGTCTGGCAGGCCACTTGTCTTGTATCCACTTTCCATTTAGATGAGCTCCCAAGCAACATCTGAGGCATCTGTCGTTAGAATCTGACTTGCCTCTGGCCGGGTCACAGAGAGTCCCTTGTTTAGGTGACATTCCTGAGCCCACCACAAAAATTCCTTTTGAATGCAAGGTATTATTTGAATGACAGTGTCCAAATCCTGGCAGTGCTGTGTCCACAGATTTTTGAGATACCATTGTAGCTTCCTCATATGCAGTTTGGCATTGGGAAGCACCAGAATACAAGATGCCATGAACCCTAAGGCTTGAAGGACTGTCCTTGCAGTCAGCCCGGACTGAAGAGATAGATGATGGAAGTAACTGGAAAGATTCTTTTGTTTGTCCGGGGTTAAAAGGCCATCTGGGCTGCTGTATTCAGTCTCACACCCAGAAAGCACATGTCTTGGGAGGGTACTACACTGGAGTTTATTTCGCTCACAGAATACCCTAGGCATCTTAGCACTGCTATGAGATATTCCAGATGCTGTAGAAGATCTTCTTTTCTTGAGCCAGAATCAGGCAGTCGTCCAAGTAAGGATAGATTTGGATGCCTTTTAGCCTGAAGTAAGCTATCACTGGAGCCAGAACCTTTGTGAATACTCCTGGGGCAGTAGATAAGCCAAAGGGCAATGCAGAGAACTGATAATGAGAATTTCCAGCTCGAAAACGCAGATACTTCCTGCAACTTAGTCTGATTGGCACATGAAGGTAAGCTTCCTTGAGATCTAAAGTTACCATCCAGTGATCTTTGCCCAGCAGAGGTAAAAGCTGTTGTAACGTCAACATTTTGAACTTGGGAATGTCCAGATAAGTGTTGAGGATAGATAAATCCAGAATTGGTCTCCACGTGTTCCCCTTCTTTGGTACTAGGAACAGGCGAGAATAAAATCCTAGGCCCCTTTCCGGCACAGGAACTGACTGAATGGCCCCTATTTGGAGCAACAGAGAAATTTGCTTGTGAGCCTTTGTCATGCCTTTGAAAGGAGGCAAGGTATGGAAATAAAACCTGTAACCGTGGTGAATAATATCCAGAACCCATCTGTCTTGGGTAATTAAATCCCAATTTTCTTTGAAAAGAGACAGCCTTCCTCCCAAAGGTGCTGCCAGGCGAGAATGTACTGGCAGCTGAAAAGGCAGGTCATTGGGTCTGCTTACGAAAGGACTGACCCCTGCCCTCACCAGAAGTCTGAGCAGGGGAATTCCCTGTCCTAGGCCTAAAAGAACCCTGAGCTCTGCCCCTACCACGTCTAGACCTACCCCTAGACTGGGAATCATAAGCAGGATAAGTCCATCCTTTAGTAGGCCAATTTCTACTAAACTTCGGAGGCTGCACCTGCAAAAAATCTTTAACAGTTTGCATAGACTTAGCCTTGTCCTCCATTTTCTTCAAAACTGCTTCCACAGGCGAACCAAACAACACATCAGACTGTAAAGGAGCATCCAAAATCCTCGTCTTAACATGCTCAGCTAAATTCTGATCTCTCAGCCAGGCGTGCCTACGAAGAACAGAACCAGTGGCAGCCACCCTGGAGGAGGCTTGCACAGCATCAAAACCACACTGCAAGGAATGTTTACCTACCTGTTAGGACACATGAACTAAATCCTGCAACTATTTACACTCAATACCTTCAGCCAGAGCATCCACCTTAGATTTCAACTGTGAAAGAAGATAATTCTGATATTTTAACATGTGAAACTGACAATTCAACGCCCTCATGGCTAAAGTGGAAGAAGTATACACTTTCTTTCCCCATCTATCCAAAGCCCTTGCCTCTTTATCAGGAGGGACAGGATTTTTAACAACTGAGGCCTTCACACCTTTAGGCCCCTGAGAGACAGTTTCTGGGTCTGCCCTAGGACTCTTAAAAAGATACTTATGAGCTTCAGGCACCCTATAATACCTATCCGGTTTAACTGGGGCAGGAGGCAAAGAATCAGGATTCAGGGAAGCCTCTGCAAACACATCTTCCACCACATTCAAAACAGGAGGTATAGCTAAAGGCCTATGCTGGGGTAAAACAAGAATTCCCTAAGCCTTTTCCTGGAATCAGAGAAATCTTGACCTTCCCATTTAAAATGTTCCTCATGGAATGCAGAGTCTCTGAAAATGAAAAATCCTCAGGAGGAGAAGCAGAAGGAGTAGAATCATCCACATCAGAATCAGAATAAGGAGGGTACTCCTGCAAGTCTTCAGCCAAGACTCAAGCCTCCGAAAGCATTGCTCAAAACTCTCAAACTCAGGTTCCACCCTAGGCCTCTTATCAGGAGGGGCATAGAACCCTAATCATAGTAATCAAATCCTCTGCCATTTTAAGCATATGTTTCTTAGGCAAAGATCCTGAAGTACTAGGAGAAACCCCCACAGAAGCTAAACTTGGCCTGCCCCTCAAAGAAGCCTTGGAAACTGAAGGAGAGGCTCTAACCACCTTAGGAAGAGAGGGAAGAACAGCCACCTGAGAAGCCCCTCAGCCTGGCCTACTTCCTGAGAGGATACATCCTGTAACAGTAAAGTCTCTTCCTGAGACTCCAAAGAGACACCTGGCAAAACCTCTGGCTCCACTGAGCCTTCCAAAGAACCGACGACTGGGACTGTCGGGTCCTCCACCCTAGGCTTTGCTGCTTTATCTTTGCGCTTTTAGTCGAAGCGGGCCGGAGCATCCGACGGCATTTTATAATTACAACGCTTCCCAAACACTAACCTGGCACAGTCTAACCTTCTCTTAATAGTGCGTTTGTTAAATCTAGCACAAGAGCGGCATCCAACAACGTCGTGCTCAGGCCCTAAACAAGGTATACACAAAGTATGGTAATCCCTATGAGGTATCTGTTTCCCACAAGAAATACAGTTATTCACTTTTTCTGACATCCGGTTAAATACTGAGGCAAGAAAAAACCAAAATATTCCAAACGGGGTACTTAGCCAACTTTGATTCGGTCTGAAACTCTGACTTCAGAAACTTTCAGAACGCCAACCTGCACTCGCAAAATTGCTTCTGCATCGGACCATGCGGCAAAAAAGACTGAGGATATGATGTCGGTCATGCGCATTAGTACCCTGACGTACTGACGTCAGTCTAATGCGCCCTGACCGACGTCAGCCATATACTTTGGTATTCGGGCCGACTGGACAGCGGACTACCCAATAGTTAGGACTGCAGCAATGTGGAATGAAGAACATCACAAGAAACTATTCTGTTAACGCACAGAATTACATCCAGTCAACATGCCTTCTCTTTTGTGCAACTATTGACCAAAACCACTGCCAGAGTGGAAAATATACAACTTAAAAGAAAAATCCAGTTATTCAGCCTAGAAAAAAAACAATATGAAACCCCTGCACAGTATGGAGCACTTGCCAAAAGAATGTGAACAAACTGGTAACAGTGCTTCTAACTCTGTTCCCATTCTCAGGCCATTAAGTACAGAGAGCAATTGCCTTGTATCTGGTGCTCAAAAATTAGCAGAGAGGCACAAAGTAGAAGAGATTTTCTTTCATTTACTGAATGCAAACAAACAGCTAAGGATATGAAGAAACTGAATTACACAGTGTAATACAACAGTCAAATGAAAGGACAATGAGTTTAGTAAGTGGTCCTAGTACAAGGACCACTCCTCTTTTGGAGGGGGATGGCACATTCACTTTCCAGCACAGAGCAGACACATATTTGACTAGTTAAAGTTAATATACAGCAAGGCTACTCATGTTAAACTTTTGCATTCTACAATGATAGCATTCAATACGCAATGTTTTTGTCAGTTTTAGCAACTTGTTCAAATCACTAGCACTCGTTGCCTGAAATAGTTTTCCCTGCAAGTTTTTAATTGGTCCAATCAATACTAGACAAACTACTAAAATTATAGCAGCTCTCACATCCAGAATCCTATCCAAGCTACTTAAGTCAACATGTTCCAAACTGGTCATGCTCCATGTTCTATACGCCAGGAAAAGTCCTCAAATATCATATTGTTTCTCTGTGTAGGAGGTAACCAGCACATATGTAAGTAACATTACACCTCCTCCCCTTCTGTTTGCCCTGGAAAATATTGAGATGCTCACCAACCTATGTTTAACTATATGTCAATATGCTGAAATTGCACTGATGCATCATTACTTCTAGTTCTTTTTCCTTGTTTTCTTATTAGCATAACAGAACAGGACGATTGTTGTTAACTGTTGAATATTCCCTGTACACGAAGACCTAATAAAATGCACACATTTGCTCCCAGTTTTTGTAAGCAATTCTTTCTTAAATGGAATTTGTCATTTGAGAACATTGTGACATCCAAAATCATTTCTTCCCAAAAAGTGTTAGGAATTTGTAATCTTTGAAGTCCTTTTTTCTACACATCGGTGTGTTAAAAACATGATTTTTGTTACTGCATAGGCATTAAAATGCAAACAAGGAGATATTTCACAAAAACTTCTGTATATGTTTTGGAAATATCAAAGGTAATCATTTCCTTAATTGTTTTCTGCATGTGTTACAGAGGGGATACAGTGTAGATTACCAGTCCCTGCAAGGATGCACATTCTATTGCAAGTGAAAAATGTTGTTGTTATTCATTTAACAGCTACTTTCATGTTCTCGGGTTTATCAACCCCAGGTACTATATTGAGACTGGACAGCATAAAAAGTAAGGGTGGTGGAGTAGCACTGCTGTTTAAGACTGGACTACAGATCTCCTCTGTACCTTATAACCCACTACAGGATAGTAAGGCTGAACTCCTTATTTCTAAACTACAACTAAACCCTAATAAATCAATCTATATCATCTGTATCTATCTACCTCCTAGTAATAATAATACCATAAGAGAGAATATCCTAAGTTGGGTATCTTCTACTTACCCACAAGAAACTATCATATTAGGAGACTAATTATGACTGGTCTTCTGTCAATACAGATAATCCTTCCTCACGTATTAATCTTCATGGCTTTACTCAGACAATCGACACCACTACAAGAATCAATAAACCTAACAACAAAGAAAGTATTTTAGATTGGATTCTTATTAACAAACAAACTTATTTAGTAGGAACTCTGCCTGATGATGTAAGCGATCATACTTTAACTTACATCATAAGACAAAAGAGTGACATTA
This sequence comes from Protopterus annectens, assembly GCF_019279795.1. Taxonomy (NCBI): domain Eukaryota; kingdom Metazoa; phylum Chordata; order Ceratodontiformes; family Protopteridae; genus Protopterus; species Protopterus annectens. The sequence goes on along the minus strand of NC_056734.1, from coordinate 961,251,329 downwards.
CTAACACCCCAACCTATAGGATCTCACAAAGCAATAAACACTTTAACCCATTATTATTCCAAAATGAACTAAATGCCTGCAACTGGAACCCTCTCAAAATTCTCCCCCTTGAAGAAGCTGTTAAATATTTCAGTGCTAAATTCTTAACAATTCTTGATGAACATGTGCCAAAACTATCTATTAGAGTTAAATCCAAGCCAGCCCCCTGGCTGTCTAAACAAGACAAACAATATTACTTAGGAACAAATCTTGGGCTAAGTGGAGAGCTACCAAAACTACCTCTGATCAACAAGCCTTTAGACAGTTAAGAAATAGTACTAAAAAAGCCATATTCACGGACAAAAAGAACTACTATTGTAAATTACAGCAAACTCACCACAACAACCCCCAAAGGTTCTGGTCAACCTTAAAGACACTCCTACACCCAGGCCAGTCTAGTACACCTTCCCCCTTAGGGGCTGAAAAGAATACCTCGCATCAAACTGCTAATGCCTTTAATACCTTTTTTACTGACACCATTAATTCACTAGCTTGTCACCTTTCCATAGCCAAGTCTAGCCTCCCTAGCTCCACATCTCCTAATCTCCCTATATTCCAACTACAACCCATCTCTGCCACCTATATCCAAAAACTTAAACCCTGTACCCACCTCTGCTGATCAGTTACTATCTGAATATCTTCAAAAAGCAGCTGAAGCAGTTGCCTATCCCATATCCATCCTTATAAATAGAACCATCATTGAAGGAACCATCCCTGTTATCTGGAAAATCTCCCACATTATCCCCTTAAATAAAGGAGGTAACTCTAATGAGTATTCTAACTACAGGCCTATAGCACTCATCACCCTTAGCAAAAATTATGGAGAAATGTATTCACCATCAGCTAATGGACCACTTAACTCAACATAACTTACTCGCTAACTGCCAGCATGGCTTTAGGCCATTTCATAGTACCACCACAGCTCTCCTATCCTTTACCGATTACATCAACAGAAACCACAACATCCTCTCATCAGCACTCTTTATAGACCTGTCAAAAGCCTTTGATATGGTAAACCACCTCCTCCTCATAAAAACCCTAGAATCTCTTTATCTAGACCCCAAGGCTGTTCACTGCTTCACTTCCTACCTCAGCAACAGGCAGTTCTCTGGGAAAACAATCTTTCATCCCTTCTGCCAGTCTCTCCTGGTGTCCCTCAGGGCTCCATTCTAGGACCTCTTCTCTTTATTCATAAATGACCTACATGTAACAATACCTCAAGCTACATGCATACAATATGCAGATGATTCTACACTCGTATGTTCTGATAAAACCACATCTGAACTACAAACACTAACACAGAATGTTTTTAACACAGTTGAGGCATGGTTCTTGAAACGTTGCCTCCTTTTGAATGCCAAAAAACAAACAAACTCCTGCTCTTTAGTCCTAATAGTAAGTCCGCTCCCATAGAATTCTCTATCATATCCAATAATGGCACCCATATATCCCCCTGATTCTACCACCAAGCTGTTAGGTATTACAATCGACAATAACCTCTCCTTTGATAATCACATTAATAACACTATTAAAACCGTAAATAGAAAACTGGACTCCTTCTACCGAATTAAAACCTTCTTAACTCCAACAGCCAAAACTACACTTGCTCACTCTCATCTTATTTCTACTCTTCTCTATGCTTCACCCATGTGCACTAACCTAAAGAAAAATAATCTCACTAAACTAGCAAACACATAGAATAGCATTGCCAGATTTGCTACCGGGAACCCATTTAGAACTCACCACTGTCAGAACCTACAGCAACTAAACTGGCTTGAACTAAAAAAACATGCTGACACTTTTCCAACTCACCTTTGTCCATAGGATATTTCACCAACCTAATAACACACCTATACTTTCTAACCTTATCACCCCTTATACTAAACTAAATTCCTTACGCTCTTCGAGCAAACCTCTTGCGAGGTTAACTAAGTCTAACATCGCTGGTGACTCCCTCTTCTCCAATACCATAGGTAAATATTGGAATCTTCTACCTACTCTAACTTCTATTCCCTCCCCCTTCCTCTTTAAAAAACATCTTAAAACACACTGGTTATGTCCCTGCATCACTCCTGACTAATCTTGTGATTGCACTAATTATTCTTTTATACTACCTTCTTTCATTATTCTCGACTGCTTATCCCTTGGGAAGCTTGTTTCAAAAGCACCTTTGCAAGTTGTAACTGTTACAAATTATTAAATAACTTGGGATGTGAAATTAATTGCTGAATGGACTGTATATTTCCAGATGTTTCACTGTAACAGAACTCTTCTATCTTGGTTTCTGAAATAGAAATTGGGTGATGTCCTACCTAGTATATATGCATGATTAATGTAATGTAGTTTACAATCATGTTTTTGCCTGGTATTTTCTACCTCCATTCTTTGCATTTGTAGATAATTTAACTGTTTGTTTCTATGTGGAGCTTTTCTCCCCAGGCCTCTGCTGAAAATGGAACTATATCCAGTAGGACTAGCCCAGTAAATAAATGTAAAATAAAAATAAAATAAAATAAATAAATAGGTACAGTATGCGTAAGTGACTCTCTATTAATCGATGGCAAGGACTTGAACTGCTGTGCTGGTTCTGGATCTCCCAGAATTAAAACTACCTTGCCCTTTATTGTATTGCCATATGCAACTAAATTGCTTATTACCTCTACCACAGTTATTTTCTCCAAGATTTGTTTGTTTGGACCAGAACTTAAAACTTTAATTTTCCTGGACGACCCCCTTAATTATGTTGTTCTACTACTGGTGAATTCAGGGTTACATGTCAGTTTCACTTCAGATTTTTGTTACCAAGTAATCTGTGGCATCTTTCACTTTTCCTACTTTTTATCACCAAATACTAAACAACCTATATCTGTACTTTTCTTGATTTGACCTTTTTCCCTTCCAAGTCATCATTTTCTACTAATGTGCTCTCACAACTATTTACTCCATCCACAGTTCTGCTTTCTTTACCATGTCTTCTTAAAGTTATGGTTGGGTATAAATGTTCATAAGGCAGAGATGCCTGATGTCATAGTTCCCTTTTATCCATTACATCCTCAAGCTCTGTCACATTAACTTATATTTGACTTTCGATGCATCATTTTCACTGCTTAATTCATTTTCATTTATGAAGCCTATTTCAGTGTCCACATCTGTGTTCACTTCATGCTATTCCCGCTGTCACTTTTTTGGCATTTGACAGTAATAACCTATACTTGTATGTAATGAGCTAGACTTTCACTGGAGTGTTTCCATGTCCCTCACTAGTTCTTCCTAACTCATTACATCCGAGTGACACCTCCAGGTGCATTTCCAGTTAACTCCTACTGATGCTTCTAGGCACTGAATTTTGCTTGTTCATATTTGCATCAAGAATTCCAAAACCATGCTATGTACAAGGTTTTAAGACTTCATCTTAAAGCTTACACAATGGCAAACTCAACTGCATTAATATTTGACCTCTGTCTAGTGCAGGTAAATGGATATTGGCGGTTTTCATGATATTAATTTCTACAGATATAATTTTCACATTTTTTCTAAATATTTCAACAACCAAGTAACAGACAGAATTCCTTAGCCTCATATGAAAGCTCTCAGCTAGGTGCATAACATGCTGCTGACAGTATGTGTGTCACTTGAGTGTTTGCTGAGATACTGCAAGTTGTTTACAAAATATTACAAATGTAATAGTTACTGTGTTTACTGTGACTTATAAAATTTGGTTTAAGACCTAGAACCTAAAGAATACTACCACTATACAAATAGTTTGTGCTGAAGAGTTTGCTATTTATACTTCTTTCATGACCCCTATGGTTCCAGACATATGAACATTTGTTTGAAATGTGAGGACATAATTGGATTCTGTCAAAAGGCTTAGGCTCTGCCCATTGGAAGTTACAGTGCAAACTTTCTGAGCTCCACTGGAGTGAAGGAGTTAAAATATTAAACCCTGATTCAACTTAAACAATACTTTCCAGAAAATCTATCCTCTTCTCATGAACCCCATCTGGGCTAATATCATCATCTAACCAATCGTTTATAAATACACTTTCTATTATCAATGCTTTTCTGCATGGGCAGTTATAGGATCCATCTGAACTGATCAGTTTAGTTGAAACTATTTTCCAGAAATCAGTTAACTTTGTAAAGAAATTACATACTTTATTAAAGTTACTCTCACTCACTATGTAATGTTTTCTACAATAAGCACACTGGTTTAAAATATGTCTGTTAGGTGATTTTAAGTGTGATGATTAAGTGATTCCATTCTATTAAAACATGTACAATCGTAAAAGAATGGCTAACTGTAACCTTCTGCTTCACTTAAATTCCTAAGTACAGACTGCTTAAAATATATACAGTACACTGCACTAATCAATTAGCAAAATCGTAGACTAAAATAATCAGCATATTGTGTTATTTACAAAATGAATTTTCTGAACTGTAACCGCACAAAGGCATCACTGCTTCAGCTCAAACAATTTGTAACTATTAATATGAGTAAATTGCAGAGAAGATTTGACAAACTTCCTGTCCCAACTTTCAGTTGCATTTTACATTTACCCTCTAATGACAAGCGTATAACTAATACACAAGCTATTTACCATTTTTTTGCACTGGCTCTATTTCAGTGATATTTATTTGGTTGAATTTATCACTGTTTTTCAGCTCTCACTTATTAAAGAAACTCCATCGGTTTGTTACTGTATTGCTCTTAGATTGCTTTAACAATAGTCTGTTATTTCCAAACCTCCTCTGGTACTGCAAAAGCTGTTCTGAGTGAGTCTACCAAAATATAAGTTTTTGTGTGTTGTGAACATTTTCCACGGTTAGTGAACTTATTTCCAAGGATTATTGATATTGCAGGAATTCTTACTTCTGTTGTAAAGCATATGTTACTACACAAGCTAAAAGCCAGTTTGTTTTAAATTGGAATGGTTCTTTTGGAGTCTGGTGGAAGCAGAAAGCTAAATTCAACCCATCCAAGGTGGGAACTATTGGTCGATAACTTGTGTTTTTATCCGATTGGCCAGAGGGTTTAACTTTATAAAACGCTTTCATCCTGCTAGTATAAAAGCAAATCTGGTTCCCCATGCTTCCATATAAGCAACCTTCTCAGGTATAAAATCCTCTATAGGAAACTCTGGTCATAGTCTCCTACTGTTCACAGCTGCTTGAAGACATGCAGGTTTGTGCAGAGCGGTGGTACCACTGCATATCATTTAACAGTATACTAATAAGCACCAGCTCTCACTTACTCCTCCTCATCTACAAATTGTTTGCTTGCCTTACATAGCATAGATTAGATTTAAACCTGCTGAATGTAGACTCTTAAGTATCACTGTGCTTTTAGACCAGCCAACTTAGATTAAGAGGGTCTCCCTGCACCCTTGTAGCAGAAGTGTGTAGCTCAGCACCCGCATGAGTTGGGAATTGCTTGAGAAAGGCTCAGTTTGGGGCTCTCTCATTGGTAGTTGTGTTAAAACTGTTTACATTTGCCTGTATACAAGCCTTGAGTTTGCACGGGTTTGCGCTCAGTTTACTGGAGCTGCTGAACATTTGGCAACTTTAGCCAGAGGTCTGAAATCCAAGGCATCCACTAAAAAAAAAAAAAAAAAGGTATAGTTTAAGCCACAACTGCATTTTATCAGTATTGGAATTACTGCTTAATTTTTGCTGTTTATTACTAAGTCCAGTTAGCCACTTCCTTCCCAAATACCACATTCAGAAAAAAATCTTGCCACAATGGACAGGCAGTTTCCCATCATTTCTCCTGCCACCTTGATTGACATGAGCATCTTGAGGCAATGTAGCAACTACTTTATGCATACTGACAACCATTCACTCTTAAAGTAATCTAACACCCTATATTGTGAGATGCAAATACACTGTGGAATTGGGAGTCAATTCTCATAAAAAACTAGACAAACAGGTTGTCAGCACACACACTTTACCTCTCACACAAAATAAGGTCATGACACAAACCCACATATGTGGAGGTACTCACTACAAGCCTACCAAAAGAACAGAGACCTTGTAAACGCACACCACCCAAACTCACCATTAAGCATAAAGAAACAACTGCACATAACACGCACATTAAATGTCTTGGCCATAGCAGATTCTACAGTGATATACAGAGATGTCTCCCCTCACCAGACTGGACAAGGAGAAGGTTACGGTCAGCTATCGGGTGCCAGGATCCAATAAATCATGCATGCACTCAAGACACTCAACAAGCACCATTATGACTCTGTTGCCATGACTCATGCCATGTTGGACTAGATGACTTGAGATGTACCTTTCTGTATGATATGAAGAGACATGATGGGACTCTCCAATTGTGTCCCCTAGACAGGTATGTCCCTAGCCCTGTCTTACCATCACCTAGGATGATGCCACAATATAAACAGAAAATGATGAACAATTGGCTCAGCTTCTGGTGTCAGTCCAAGGTGATTCAGTATCTGTCAGCCTAGGAGGATATGGTAGACAGATCTCGCTGCTTTGCTAAAGATGGTCTGCACCTGTTCCCCATAGGCTTTTAGACACTGGCAAAGGCCCTTGCCTCCCCCACAGTGCCTTTTTAGGCAATGTCAAAACAACAAATTTTCCAATTTAACAAAATCTAATCAAGACAAACTCAGGGTCATGCTGCTTAAAGCTAGGAATTTAAACACGAATCTGCACTCCCAGGAAGCACTCCACCTTGGAGGATGCTGGCGTCTGTGCAGTTACCAAGACATGGTTCAAGGCTGCTGAAAGTACCCTGGCCATACAAAGCGACAACGCCTTCTAGATGTTCAGTCCTCAAAATCAGCATGAAGGAACCAAAGGTGGAGGTGCAGCCATCTTCATTAAAAACAAATATATTTAGATAGTGGTCAAACAGCATGCCTTTCTCCAACTTCTCCATGTCCAATTAACTACTGGAAAAGTACAGTACCTATATCATTGCTAGTTATAGATCCCTGACCATGAACCAGGATAAACATACCGCCTACTTTGGTTTACAGGAATTCCTCACCATACAGCCCAACATCTTAGTTATGGAAGATTTCAACTAGCCTTCCATAGACTGGGAGACATAAATGAGCAAAAACACACTTGCTCAGATATTCCTGGAGTTTGGTAACACAAATGATTTGGAACAGATAGTCTGCACCCCCACTAGGGGCTGTAATGTTCTGGACACTGTACTCACCCAACATGGGGAGGGGTCACTGTACTTCCCATGCATGATGCCCTCCCTGGTTAGGTCAGTGCACAAATCAGTCTACTGGAACTGGCACCCTCATAGGAGCAACAAATTGTAAAAAAAACTTCACCAAAGCTAACTACAGCATACTAAGAGATGGTATAAAAAGCTTCATACCACCCACAATTGCAAGCACAAATGATGACTATGCAGAAGTGTACGCAAATGCCCTGTGCAGACACTGCTCTGCAAAAACACAGCCTCAGTGAGTCAAGATAATATTCCAGGTTGTTTACTAAACAATCTAAAACAAGACCTAGTGGGCCCACTTGGTGTTATTTTTAATCATAGCTTCAGAACTGGCTATGTTCCTGCAGAATGCAGAACACCAACAACAATCTCCCTGCACAAGGGGGGGCACAGACCCATAAATCTAACCAGCCTTATCTGCAAGGCCATGGAAAGAATTACCATGGACCTTATCAACAAGGACATAGGTGACCCCCAAACCCCCAAAACACTGGACCCAACCCAGTTTGGCTTTGTTAAGGGTAGATCATGCTTATTAAACCTAGTAGACTTCTTTGAGAATGTCACCAAAGCAATGGATAAAGGTAAGAGTGCACACAGCCCATCTCGACCTTGCCAAGGCTTTCAATACAATTCCCCACTCTGGCAAAATTGAAAAACTCTCCCACATAGGGTCCGAAGGGAGAGACAGTCAGCAAGCAAATGAGTAGTATTGCTGAAACTGAATTCATCCTCAAATCTTGGTGAGTACCTTCATAAGGTGGACCCTGTTTTTCACAAAATCTCACCATGATGACACAAATGTATGGACTGTATTTTATATAACATACATCATGGACAGAAGTAGGTCAAAAATTAAAAAAGATAGCTGGGTGCACAAGACCCAGGATGAAAAAGTGCTCAATCCTGGTAGGCTCACTGGTGCCAGGACCGAAAAAAAATGAGTGTAGAATCCTCAAAATACTGAATCATTCCTACAATGGGGCAGGCCAGGCCCAGGGGGGAGGATGGCCTCCCTGTTGTAGAAGAAAGTAGCAGTCCACAAAAATCACAAACTGACAGGCCAAAAAACAACCATAAAGGTGATGAGTGGACTATTGAGGATAAGAAATTATGCATTCCTATTATGCAAGACAACTAGAATTTCTAGACACAACATATACAAAACGATTGAGAGTGAAATTAGAGGAAAGAAAAATACTTCCACAAGACAACCTGTCAGAGGCTTCAAATAAAAAGAGAGTGTTCATTAATATAACAGATTTGTGAAAAACGTTACAGGTTCCATAGGTAGGTACTAGGCTATCAGTCCGAGGGCCAAGGCAAGCCTAGCCAACAGTGTATTGGCTTTCGCCATCCATCTATCGTTAAATTCCTGCCCCTCTATTGAGCAGTGCCCAGACATAACCCCAGGTGTGAATTTCCCATCGCTCATCTGCTTATCAAGGATTTTCTTGAAGAGTGCTAATGACGAGCTTTGCTTGATGTGGATGGGAATCTTGTTCCAGAGCATGGGAAGTCTGTAGGACATGAATCTATCCCTCCAGTATGTCCTATTCAATGTTGTGGTGAGGTTTAGGTCCCTAGAGCATGCAGCTTGGGGAGACTGGGATTTCTTCAAGTGGAGCATGTCCAATAATTCCGTGTTTGACATAGCTTTGTATGTCAGACAGAGGTCTCCTCGGAGTAAGCGGTATGCGACAGAGTAGAGTTTGAGTTTCTTGAGCAGGTCGGTATAGGGAAATTGTTTGAGGCCAGCGATCCTCTCGGTGAGGTACTTTTGGGGCCTCTCAAGTTGTTGTAGGTGTCTTATGAGGTACATCCCAAACTGGGCATTGTATTCAATGAGGGGTCTGATAAGTGATGAGTAGAGGGGAATGATGACTTCCTTATTTCTAGATGCGAACCCTTTTGTGATTAAGTGGGCCATGTAGAAAGATTTTCTGACCACTGTGGCAATGTAGTTATCAAAGGAGAGGTTACTATCCACTTGGTTCCCAAGGTCTCTTATCACACTTTGTGTTAAGTGAACTTCCCCCTATTTGGTAATTCATTGGTACCATGTTTTTGCCAAAGGGGATAACAATGCACTTCTTGACATTTAGTTTGAGGCCATGATTTTGATACCAGGTGTCAGTCTCAGTGAGGCCCTTTTCCAGGATGTCTGTGTCGGCGGGGGGAATCGATAATGGCGCCCAGTTTGCAGTCATCTGCAAACTTGGTTAGCCGTAGACCCTGTTTGCAATTCAGAGAAGTATATACCGAAAAGGAGGAGCCCCAGGACTGAACCCTGGGGTACTCCACTTGTCACTGGTTTGGAGTCGAATCTGGAGCCAGCAACTTTTACCATGTGGGTTCTGTCCATGAGCCAGTTGCCCACCCATCTTGTGATGTAAGGGTTTATGTTAAGGTTGGTGAGTTTATCAATGATTCCTGAATGAGGGATAGTGTAAAAGGCTTTAGCGAGGTCCAGGTAGGCTGTGTGGACTACCTTACCCTAGTCTATGGCCTTTGCAACTGTTTCAAAGAAGTCTTCCAGGTTTAGGAGACATGACCTACCTTTTACAAATCCGAATTGGGTAGTATCCAGAGTTTGGAGGTTACCTATATCTTTGTTTATGAGTTCCATGATGATACGCTCCATGGCCTTGCAGACCAGGCTTGTCGGGCTAATAGGTCTAGAGTTTCCGGGGTCTGTGGTGGCTCCTCCTTTGTGGAGTGGGATAACCGTTGCTGTGCGCCATACTGTGGGCACATAGCCTGTGGTGAGGCTGTGGTTGAACATGGATTTTAGGTAGGGGCTTGTTCATTTTCGAATTTGTGTAAGATTCAGCCTGGGATGTTGTCCGGTCCCACGGATGCTGTGTTTTTTGCTTTAGAGTGTGTGCCATTTTTACCTGTGTGTTTGTGATTGCCAGGGCTGTATAACCATCTGGTATAGTTATGGGCCCTTTCCCCCAGAGGGGAGAGTAAAGTTTGCACTGAACCTATCTGCCAATATGTTGGCAATATCAGCTGGCTCTGTATTTTTGTGCCGTTCTGTTGTAGCTCGGTGCAGATCGGGGTGTTGCCATGGAGATTCTTGACATAGCTAAAGAATGCCTTGTGGTTGCCTTTGGAATCCGTGGCAATTTTTCTTTCAAAATTAGCTTTAGAGGATTTTATGAGAGATCTTAGTTTCTTACTGAGGCTAGTCAGTGAGTTCCTCCATACCAGGGTTTTTACTCTCTTTTGCAACAGTTTCTTCCTTTTGTTGTAGAGTTTGTTAATGGCAGGGGACCAACCAGATCAGCTTCTTTTTTTTGGAGGATAGTTTCTTGGTTTTGTTGGGGATAGCATGATCCATGCACTCAATGCAAGTGCTTGCAGAGTGCATTTGTGTAGAATTCAGCAGTCGTGACTGTATTGACTGTTATCCATCTGCAGGGGTGTCACGAAGTTGGTCACCTCAGTTTTTGAGAAGCATGAAAGTCACTTTGGAAAAGTTTTTTACGACTGTTTCCTTGTGTGTGGGTGGGGTCGGGATGTGGATATCTAAGGTGATTAGTTTATGGTCTGATCTAACCAGCAAGGAATTGATCTCGGGCGTTGAGCACCGGTCACCCATGTTGGTAATGACCAGGTCCAGAATACTGTTGCCCCTGGTGGTAGCGTTGACAAGTTGATCCAGGGCGTTAGAGTTTATGAACTCCAGGAATCATTGAGCCAGGGAGTTAGTACAAGAGTAGTTTTCCAAGTTAATGTTTGGGTAGTTGAAATTGCCCATTATTATGGTATCTTGCTGGACCCTCATTTTTCCAATGTCCCCAGGAACAAGGAGTGAGCATCCTGGGTCAAGGTGGGGGATCTATAACAAGCTACAATTTGGAATGCATTTTTGCCCTGGGTTAGTTGCACTTGGATGCATTCAGAGACTTTGATCAGATTGGAAAAAGAAGCATCTGAGGACATCTGAAAAGATAAACAAAACCAAGAGATTTTTGAAAAGTATAAAGAAATACGGACATAGGAAAGAACGATGTGATATGGTGCAATATATATGCAAAGTCAAAAGCCAAATTAATAAATGCAAAAAAGGCAACCGCAAAGATATTCAAAGAGAAAGAGGCAAAGGCATCCAGATATGGAAAATTTCACAATAAAAAAGATCACAAAGAGGGAATGTAGAACAGAAGATTAGTAAATTAAAAAATAGAAGCTGAAGTTAAGGAATGCCTGCAATGTGAAGGATTTGGTGTAGAAAGTCTAACACAGGTTATATCACAGCATAATGGAATGAGTCCCCAAAGTAAGGGCAAACAGGAAGATCAAAAGACATGTGAAGAACAATGGACATGGGAAAGAGAGAGTTTTAATATGGTGTAATATTTTTATGCAAAGGAGAAAGCAAAACTAATCAATACAAAAAGAGCAGCACCAAAGATATTTGAAGACAGGTACAGGCAAAACAATCCAAACATGGAAAACATTACAACACAAAAAATAAGCTGGAGGAAAAGTAGAAAAGATTAGTAACATAAAAATTAAAGAAAGTGAAACTGAGGTTATGGAGTACCTGCAAAGTAAAGGATTCAGTGTAGAAAATCTAACTCAGAAAATACCACAGCAGGACAGAGCAATGGACATCCAAATTAAGGAGACCAGTGGAACAGGAAGCAACTAGTCAGTTGCCATATGAAGATATTAAGAAACCTTCCGCAGGGAACAAGTACAAACGTTCACTTGAAGCTGGACAGCAAGGGAAGAAACGGAAAACTGTGGAACCTCTAATGCAATCAATGTTGAGGAGTGATAGGCCAGCAAGTTCCCATATGACAGAGCAACAGATGACACAGGATGAAACTGAAGAGAATGTGCCACAGGAAGATTGTATAGAACTTTCTATACAATGCCAGCAGGAAATGGAGAAAAAAATGCCCTAAGTTTAGATAAAAATTATCAAAGAGAAGAGTTCCTTGAGTTAACAGAGAAAGATAGACATACTAAGATCAATGAATGAAAGACTGTAGAAGGTTGATAAAACCCCAAATGTTAGAAGTTTGATAAAACAAATGAATACAGTAATTAGGACTGTCCATAGAGATCTATGCAATACAACAGAGGTAAACAGGATATATTACTGTACAACTAAACTAACAGATAAAAATGTTACCACAAGAAGACAGGATAGTATTTATTTATTTATTTTACATTTGTTAACTGGGTTAGTCTGGCTGAGCTTTTGGCTCATTTTCAGCAGAGACCTGGGGAGAAAAGCTCCTCAGGACTAGAAAACAATTGATTAAATTTTAGTAACAGACAGTGAGGGAAAAGAAGGGGAGAAATCAAATACCATCACTGAAGTATCAGACAAAGAAAACTATACAGCAATTAAGGCAAGAAGTGTCACTGTTAGAAGGGTATAAATAGGTCAACAAAAATACTCAGACATATGTGATAAAAGTAATGCGCAGTATAAGGGATCAGGTTTTATGATGCACTAATGCAAATAAACTAAAATATCAGCACGGGCAGAAACACTTACAAGATGTACACAAATATAAAGTACAAAATAAGCAATTTACTGAGGACGCAAATAAGTTTTATAGAGAATTGGGAAATTGTATCTTCTGGTATTTAAGCCCCAACTTTGAGAGGGTTTCTGTCTACACACACTGAGCAGAGTGGAGGAGAGGTGTTGACTACAACTGTTAGCTGAGATACAAGTATCCTGTTTTTTTCGATTTATACTGATTGTTTCTAGCAATTTATATATAGCACATTTTACTGCCTACTGCACAGTTTTTGAGTGTATTTTTATTGCTATTAACTAATCTGCACAGGTAACTGATTTGTTTGCAGTTAAAAAAGCATTCTGTAGAGTCTCATTGCTCCTTTATCTGGTTAAAAACTTTAATTTTGTGGCTTTCTGTAGGCTAATAGCTTTAGTATTGGCCCCAGCCTCCCACCCTGTTGGTGTCTTGCTGTTATACTTGGTGGCTTTGCAGTTGCCCGCCCCTGCTGTAAATCTGATCTGGGACACTCCTCCCAGTAGTGTCATTAGCTCATTCTACCTAATATAGAGAGAATATTTGATAAGGCCTTCTGCTTCTCCTTTTTCCCTTTCAAAAAAAAAATTTTAAAAATTTTGCCCGAATCTCCTTGGTTCTGACTGTGCTTCTCATTTTGGAAATATATGTGCTTCTCATTTTGGAAATATAGAGTATATTTTAGAGCATTTATTATAACTGTAATTGCCTTAATATTGCTACAACTCAAGTGCTCTAGGTTGCACTGCATCTGAAGTGTTTGTGTGTTTTAGCTGCTTTTCTCTATATAGACTTCTCTGTATATGTAGACTAGCTACTTATCCTGCTGTGTTACTGCCTCTTAAATCGTTTTTCAGTTGTGCACTTGCCTTGCTTCATTTTAAAAGTTTTAAATTGCTAATTTTGCAGAGTTTTAATTGCATTTACTGTGTAGGACTACACACTCAAGTGTGTTAGTCTTTTCTGTGTTTATTTACTGTATTATTGCATTGTTTAGCCTGTTTCATCAAAAAAAAATACTATCTTATTTGCTCGTTTCCCACCTTTTCTAGCCAGACTATAACAGGCTTTGCTTGTCTCAGGACTTCATTTTCTGTGCTTAGAACTATCCAGACCTTGCTGTGGTAGTGGGAAGTCCTACTGCTTATCAGTGGGACTGGTGAGCATTGTACTGCCCATCTAACGCTGGAGGAGTGGTTTCCAGCTCTGAAATTGTAATTTTGTTAGCCTTTTTGGGCTGATTTCTATCCCTTTCAACTTTCTGGCTTAAAAACGCGCGTGTTTGCACATTTTCACATCGTGCAGCACTACGAGGCTAGAGTTAAACTATTCCAGGTGCCAGAAGTTCTGTTCTTCAATTTTTCCCTTAGAACTAGCTGGTTTCTCAGTAGCAGCACTAAAATATAAACCCCTATGACTAGCACTTGCTCTAGAACCTGCTGGAAAGCACTAGGAAGCCTGAAACTGATTCAAGCACTCAGCTCTCCTTTTCAATAAGGAGAAATTAATTATACGCACTAAACAGCCTATAATTGCAAAGTACCTTGCAAAGGTAAGGGAAAACAGCTCTTAAACATTACAAGAAAGCACTAGGAAGCCTGAAACTGATTCAAGCACTCAGCTCTCCTTGTCAATAAGGAGAAATTAATCATAGGCACTAAACAGCCTATAATTGCAGAGTACCTTGCAAAGGTACGAGAAAACAGCTCTTAAACTTTATAAAAAAGCACCTAAACAGGCATGTCCAAGGGTCATCTTCCGGTGATTTCTCCTGTCCACCTGGTGAATCTGGGCATACTGGGGCAGTGTGGCAACTGCCTCATGTACACAGACAATCCTCTCCTCCTACCACCCAACACTACAACCTGCGAGAGATGGACTTACATAGCCAAACTGGAAGCTAAGCTCGCTCCGGCCAAGATTGTGCTAGACAGTCAAGAGGAGAAGGTTAACACCTGCATTACACCTCAAGCAACTCATAGCCCTTCAAAACCCACACCATCAACACCCACACAAAGCAACACTAAACCCACATATGCGGAGTCCCTTAACATTAACCTGCCCAAGCAACAAGGACCTCAGAAGCCGAAACGCAAACACCAGTCACAACCAAAGTGACACATAGCTCACAACACCAGTGTGCCATCCAACAGCCCCTAAGGCAAGACAATGTACCCAACACTTTAGTCATAGGTGACTCTACAGTCAGGCACACTGATGTCCCACTCACCAGGCTGCCTGTCATTGCCAGGATCCGCCACATAACGCATGCACTTAAGTCATTCCACAACAAGTACAAATACAACTCTGTCATTGTCCATGCTGGAGTGAATGACTTGAGACGTACATCCCTGGACTACATGGAGAGAGACATGGAAGAGCTCTTGGATCATGTGATCCAGGCAGGTATGACCCTAGCCCTGAGTAGCATCCTGCCTTCGCCCAGAATTATACCACAGTATAAGGACAAAATGATTGACCTCAACAATTGGCTAAGCTTCTGGTGTCATTCAAAGGGGATCCAGTATTTGTCTGCCTGGGAAGACATGATCGACAAACCACGATGCTTTGCCAGAGATGGTCTGCACCTGTTACCCCTGGGATTCAGGTTACTGGCTAAAGCTCTTGCCACCCCTATAGTGCCTTTTTTTAGGCAAGGTTCAAAGGATAAAACCACCACCGTAACAGATAAAAGCATGCAAAATCTGAAGGTAATGCTACTCAATGCTAGACGTCTAAACCTCAAAATGCACTCTCTCGAGGCACTCCTAAAAATGGAGAACATTGATATCTGTGTAGTAACTGAGACCTGGTTCAAGGCTCCAGAGAGCACCCCTGCAATACCAGGCTACAATTCTTACCATACTTTTCGGCCACAAAACCAAGACTGAAACACTAAAGGTGGAGGAGTGTCCATATTCACCAAGGATATTCACACCTCCAGGTTAGTTGGCCAACACAATGCATCTGAAATTCTCCAGGTGCAACTAACACTAGGTAAGACTGCAATCCAAATTGTAGCTTGCTACAGATCCCCCACCATGCCCCAGGATTCTCACTACTCCTTTCTAAACATACTGGAAAATATTAAGATACAACCAAACACCCTAATACTGGATGATTTCAACTACCCTGCCATTAATTGGGAAAACTATTTGGGTACCAACTCCTTTTCCCAACGGTTCTTGGAATTCATAAATTCCAACGCCCTGGATCAACTAAACCGTTGTCCCACCAGGGGAGCCAATATCCTAGACCTGCTCATTACCAACATGGGAGATAGATGCTCCACACCAGTGTTCACCCCCTCATTGGTCAAGCAATGACCATAAGCAAATCACCTTTGACATCTACATCCCACCCCCACCCCCCAGTATGGAAACCTCCTTAAAAAACTTCTCCAAAGCCAACTTCATGCTACTGAAGTCACAAGTGACAAACTTCACAACACCCACGCAGATGGGATCTGGAAGTTCGACTGCAGAATCCTACACTAAGGCACTGTACGAGCACATCAACTCGTGCATGAATCGTGCCATCCCAAATAGAACCAAGATGCTCTTCTCCAAAAAAAGGAAGCCAATCTGGTGGCCCCCTGCTATAAACAAACTATACAACAGAAGGAAGAAACTGTTGCAGAAAAGTGGAAAATCCCAAGGTGCAAAAAGCTCCCTCACCAGCCTCAGTAAAAAGCTGAGATCCCTCATAAAATCCTCAAAAGCTAGTTACAAAAATAAAATTGCCAATGAATCCAAAGACAGCCACAAGGCATTCTATAGTTATGTCAACAATCTAAATGTCAATGCTCAGATCTGCTGTGAGCTACAACAGAATGGCATTAAATATACTGATCCAAAGGATATTGCCAATATCCTGGCAGATCAATTTAGTGTCAACTTCACCCCCCTCTCACCTCATAAAGTGCCCATCTCAGTACCAAAAGATTGCCATATTCCGATAATCACAGCCACACAGGCAGAAACCGCACTCAACAAAGCTAAGAATACAGCATCTATGGGACCAGATGACATCAGAGGCTGTGTACTACATGAACTACAAA
The DNA here is from genome assembly GCF_019279795.1 of Protopterus annectens. Classification (NCBI taxonomy): domain Eukaryota; kingdom Metazoa; phylum Chordata; order Ceratodontiformes; family Protopteridae; genus Protopterus; species Protopterus annectens. The sequence continues at coordinate 961,234,477 of NC_056734.1, read as the reverse complement.
ATGAACTGGCACCTCACCTAAGTGTCATGTTTAATCATAGCCTCACCTCAGGCTTCATGCCCACTGAGTGGCGCACAGCTACAATTATCCTGCTCCACAAAGGATGATCCGCCTTGGATCCCGGGAACTACCGTCCCATCAGTCTGACAAGCCTGATCTGCAAGGGCATGGAACGCATTATCATGGAACTTATAAACAAAGACATTGGCAACCTTCAAACACTGGACCCCACACAGTTTGGGTTTGTGAAGGGCCGATCTTGTCTCCTGAATCTGATTGACTTCTTCGAATCAGTCTACAGAGCTGTGGACGAGGGTAAGGTGGTCCACACAGCCTATCTGGACCTCGCCAAGGCCTTCGACACCATCCCACACTCTGGTATCATAGATAAACTTACTAAGCTGGGCATAAATCCCTATGTCACTCAATGGGTTGCCAACTGGCTTACTGACAGAACCCAGAGTGTAAAAATAGCCAATTCCAAATCCAGCTCCAGACAAGTGACAAGTGGAGTACCTCAGGGTTCAGCCCTGGGACCACTCTTGTTTGGCATCTACTTCTCTGAAGTACAGGCCAACACTAAGGGACTCTGGCTAACAAAGTTTGCAGATGACTGCAAACTGGGAGCCATCATTGAATCCCCAAATGATGTGGATATTCTACAAAAAGGCCTTACAGAAACAGATGCCTGGTGCCAGAGCCATGGGCTCAAGCTTAATGCCAAGAAATGTACAGTTATTCCCTTTGGAAAAAAACATGTACCCATGAATTACCACATAGGTGGCAGGACACTAAACATCTAAAGTGTGATGAGAGACTTAGGGACACAGGTGGACAGTGGTCTCACTTTCGATAACCACATCGCCACAACAGTCAGGAAATCCTATGTGGCACACCTCATCACTAAGGGCTTTTCATCCAGAAAAAAAAGGAGGTCATTATCCCACTGTACTCATCCCTCATTAGACCCATTATAGAGTATAATGCCCAGTTTGGTAAGTACCTCACAAGACATCTGCAACTGCTGCAAAGGCCACAAAAATACCTCACTAAAAGAATCACAGGCCTAAAGCAGATGCCATATGCTGACAGTCTAAAAAACTCCAGCTATACTCTGCGGCATATCGTCTACTCAGAGGCGATCTCTGCTTAACATACAAGGCTATGTCAAACCCTGAGCTGTTGGACATGCTCCACTTAAAGAAATCCCAATCCCTCGGAGCCACATGCTCCAGGGATCTAAACCTTGTCATCACAATGAACAAAACATGCTGGAGGGATAGGTTCCTGACCCAGAGACTCCCCATACTCTGGAATAGACTGCCCATACATGTCGCCTCATTGGCCCTTTTCAAAAGAAACCTTGATGATTGGATGGGAGATAGGAAATTCACCCCGGGGATCATGTCGTCGCACTGTTAGACATGGGCCCAGAGAAGTAAATATTGTGGGAAGAAATATCCAAGGAATTGTTATGGCTAGGCTTGCATAGGCCCTAGGGCTGATAGCCTAGTATGAACCTATGAACCTATAATGTAAAAGGAAATGAAAGCCCACCAAAACAGAGCAAACAGATACATTTTGGGGAAGTATTTATGAAGATCCTTTGGAACATAGCAAAGATTATAAATGGATAGAAGTAAAAGAAAGGTACATGAAATGGGATGAAGTAACAGCCAGAGGGGGAGAATTGGGGAGTCCAACTCTAAAAAGAGGCCAGTCACAAGTGGAGTCCCTTACAGATCAGTCCTAGGGCAGCTCCTTTTTGGCATTTACTTCTTAGAAGTTAAGGCTGTCAGTGGTCTCTGGATAACTAAACTTGCAGATAACTGCAAATTAGGAGAGGTCATTGAATCTCACATTGATACAAATGTTCTCCAAGAGGGACTGACACAGACAAACAACTGGTGTCAGAGCCATGGACTAAAACTAAATGCCAAGAAATGCATAACAGCATCCTTTGGGAAGTCATCCATCCCTGGTAACTATCATTTTGACAACACACCCCCTTAGTGTTGACCCAGCAGTCAGGGACTTAAGGACACACACAAATAGTACTATAGCCTTTGACCATCATATGTCTACAGTGGTGAGGAAATCATTCTATATTGTACAACTTATAAACAAAGGTATGGCATCCAAATCCAAGGAAGTCATTGTTCCACTGTATTTGGCATTCATTACAGATAAGCCAAAAAACGAATGTAGAACAACCACCACTGGTAAAAATACAGTCCACAGCCGGAAAGTTAACAGGAACCAGGATACCTTTGATTAAGTAACTTTTATTAGAACCTCCAAAGATGCAATAAACATGAATCAAGCGCTTTCGCCCGGGCACTCCCAGGCTTTATCAAGATAAAAAACAAAAAAACTTTCTTCCTTATATACAGCGTTACTAATTGATTAATTATAAAATTGATCCCATTAAAATTGCAATTGTTATTTAAAGCTGTAAAGGTTGTTTTGAAACTGTTTTAAAATTATTTTAAAATGGAATAGTCATACTTCATTTGCTACAAATATATTTTATATGTATATAAAGGCAAATTAAACTTAAATAAAACATTAACAATGTATACTTGAAATAAAATATGTTAAATAATGTGAACATTTAAGGTACTGTGCACTAATCTAATTGAATAGTAATTAAACAAAACTCCATTACTCAAGTTTCTATAAGTTGTATGATGTATGTCTTACAAATCGTTTTAGACAATACTTTAACAAAACAAATATAAAACGCATACAAAATATTATTACCAATTGAAATAAAACATTTTTTCTATAACTTCATTAAATATTAAAAACTAATAATGCTGCACTAATACAAAGGTATATGTATAATAAATAATAAATCTGTTAAAAAATGTCACTGGGTAGATTGTAAATCACAATGGTGGGAACAACTGACCATTTTTTTTATAATTTTGCTCTTCTATATTTAAGAACACTGCTAATGCGTATGCAATCATTCAGCCCTGGTAATTTTGAAGCATTTAATTTTATTTGCCAAAGCAATTCTCTATATTCAAGGGATGTTTCCCAATCACCCCCTCTTATATTACTACTAACTTGTTCTAATACCAGGAATTTTAGAGACATTTCCTTGCAGGACAATGAATCTTTATAAAAAAGCATTTGTTTCTTTTTTGTTTTTAATTTCATAGAGATGTTCATAAACCCTTCTCTTCAGTGTTCTCTCTGTCTTGCCCACATAGAAGCATAAGCAGTGTTGACAGAACCCCAGGTACACAACACCCTTACTATTACAATTAAAATAACCTGATGGAAATAAACTGGTTTTCCTAGACTTCAAATATAGCCCTTTATTGTTGATCATATAGGAACATTGCTTACAGGAATTACATTTGTAAGTGCCCTTTAATGGTTGATTATTGTGGATGCTAGATGTCATATCTCTTTCAAACAAATCCTTTAGATTATTATTCCTTCTTCTTGTAAATTGTGGTGTACTTGGAATAATTTTATTAATATCCTCATTGTTAGATAAAATAGGCCAGTATTTAGGCATTCATTACACCTATCATCAAGTACAATGCCCCCTTTGGTATGTACCTAACCAGGCATATGCAACAAGTGGAGCGTCTAAAGAGGTTCCTCACTAAGAATACATGGTGCAAGTAAAATGTCTTATGCAAACTGCCTCAAGGCCCTATCCCTGTATTCTGTCAGTTGCATTGTCAGACCGCACTCCGATGGACCTCCTGCATATCCACAAAACATACAGCATTAGAATTACCTGTTCTAAAGACTTAAACCTTGCCTGTGATATAAATAGATCCTGCTGGAAAGAGAGGTATGTATCCCAGAGACTACGGTGTCTATGGAACAGCCTCCCCATCTATGTGAAGCAGAGTTCCTCTCTAGCCCAATTAAAGTGCAACTTGGACAACTGGATGGGAAACCAGAAATTTATCCCTGGTTTGGCACCTATGCCTCTAATGGACACAGGTAACCTGTAAATCCTTCACCTCCCAAACCCCTGCTTACACTTATCAAGGGTATCAGAACTTGAAAGAGATTTGGGATGCATGGCTAGGCTTAAAAAGGCCCTTTTGGTCGCTAGCCTAGTAAACACCTATGAACAAAGTTAAGAAAAGCCTCGAATTGGAAAACCCCAGGCCCAGATGCAGTACTTAACTTCTGGGTAAAAGCATTAACATCTTTGCATGAAGATTTAGCCATGAGAAAGAACTATTTATATGCGCACCCTGAACAGACACTAACCTGGCTAACAGGAGAAACAATGCTCCTACTTAAAGGTGAACATGTAATCTACCCTAAAAATTATAGCCCAATAACTTGCCTTCCGATAACGTATAAACTATACACTGGAATTGATGCTGACAGAGTTTATAGTCATTTAGTAGAAAACTCAATTATGGCAATAGAACGTGTCTATATTACCTTATCGTACGATGAACGCTATTTCATCATACCGATAAAGTCTAAACCACAAAATATCGAACATACGGAACAGCGATTTTTTTTCCCAGGGAAAAAATTCGCTGCTCCACAAAAAAAAAATAAATAAAAAAATTAAACACAAAGATAAGTGGGGGGCTTTGCCCCCCACAAACCCCCTACTTAAATATACCAACTCCAAGATCGCACCATAGTGGAGGAAATGGCAAAGTCCCGAAGATGGCCCACCAAATGTTTTCCCTGGGAAAAAAATTAGATGTCCCATGTCTTCGCTATTTTGCCATTTCGACAGTATCGGATTGACTAAATAGCTTTCACTATTTAGTCCATTCTATATGCTAATATAGATCCCAACAGAACAAAAGGGCAATAAAAGAAAGCTATATGAAACAAAGGATCATTTGTTGTTAAAACCATAGTGTAGAACTGTAAAAAGGGGAATAATCGAAGTATGGCATGGACTGACTACAAAAAAAGCATCTGACAGTATCCTACATTCATGGATAAAAGAGTGCTTAAAATGTGCAAGATACACCCTACACTGATAAACTAAATCACAGTGACCATGAAACAGTGGCAAAACACTTTGCAGTTAAGCCATGATAAGGGACAAATAATTATTCCAGGGATAAAAATTCAAAGGGGGATATTCCAGGGTGACTGTCAATGTTGACCTTTTGCCTTGCTCTTAAACCCATTAAGCTGTATGCTTAACAGACATGGCTATAATTTGGCTCCCAGAAAGCAACAAAGTGTAAAGACTCTCTGTCGATTATATAAAACTTTATAGTTCATCAGATGAGGAACTGAAAGTACAACTGCAATTAGTCAAAACTTTTTCAGATGATATAAATGTCATTTGGTCTTGATAAACATGCAAAAGCAACCTTTAAAGCAGGAAATGACATGGAGGAGTCTCTGATCTTGTAGCCCAGGCGGGTATGACCCTAGCCCTGAGGTAGCATCCTGCCATCACCCCGAATGATACCACAGTACAAGGACAAAATGATTGACTTCAACAATTGGCTAAGCTTCTGGTGTCATTCTAAGGGAATCCATTATCTGTCTGCCTGAGATGACATGATCGACAGACCACGTTGCTTTGTCAGAGATGGCCTGCACCTGTCGCCCTTGGGATTCCGGATACTGGCTAAGGCTCTTGCCACCCCTATAATACCTTTTTTAAGCAAGATTCAAATGACAAATTCACCACTGTAACAGGTACAAGCAAGCAAAATCTGAGGGTAATGTTACTTAATGCTAGAAGTCTAAACCTCAAAATGCACTCACTCAAGGCACTCCTTAAAATGGAGAACACAGACATCTGTGCAGTGACAGAGACCTGGTTCAAGGCTCCAGAGAGCACCCCTGTATTACCAGGCTATAATTCATACCACACCTTTCGGCCACCTAACCTGGACCGAAGCACTAAAGACGGAGGTGTGTCCATATTCATTAAGGATATCCACACTGCCAGGGTAGTTGCTCAGCATAATGCATCTGAGATTATCCAAGTGCAACTAACTCTGGGCAAGACCGCAATGCAAATTGTAGCTTGCTACAGATCCCTCACCATGCCCCAGGATTCCCACTCCTCATTTCTTGATACAATGGAAAATATTAGGGTACAACCTAACACCCTAATAATGGGTGATTTCAACTACCCCACCTTTAACTGGGAAAACTACTCATGTACCAACTCTTGTGCTCAACGTTTTCTGGAATTCATAAATTCCAGTGCCTTGGATCAACTTAACACCCCCACCAGGGGCACTAATATCCTAGATCTGGTCATTACCAACATGGGCAAATGGTGTTCCACACCAGAGGTCAATTCCTCGTTGGTCAGATCCGACCACAAGCAAATCACCCTAGACATCCACAGACCACCCCCACCCCCCCATTAGGGAAGCCAAAGTAAAAGATTTCTCCAAAGCCAACTTCACACTTCTTAAGACAAAAGTGGCAAACTTCACGACACCCATGCTGACGGACAATAAAGATACAACTGCTGAATCCTATACAATTGCACTTTATAAGCACTTAAACGTGTGCTTGCAATCCCTAACAGAACCAAGATGCTATCCTCCAAAAAAAGGAAGCCAATCTGGTGGTCCCCTGCTATAAACAAACTACAACAGAAGAAAGAAACTGTTGCAAAAAAGAGAAAAATCCCATGATTGGAGGAACTCCGTGGTCAGCCTCAGTAAGAAGCTGAGATCCCTCATAAAATCCTCCAAAGCTAGTTACAAAAACAAAATCGCCACTGATTCTAAAGACTACCACAAAGCATTCTATAGCTATGTCAAGAATCTCAATGGCAACACTCAGATCTGCTCTGAGTTGCACCACAAAGGCACTAAATATACAGAACCAAATGACATTGCCAACATCCTGGGAGATAGGTTCAGTGCTAACTTTACCCCTCTCTCATCCCCTAAAGGGCCCATCTCTATACCGGAAAATGCAAAGTACCTGTAATCACAGCTGCACAGGTAAAACACGCACTCTCCAAAGCCAAGAACACAGCATCCATGGGACCTGACAACATCCCAGGCTGCTTTCTACATGAACTACAGAATGAACTGGTACCCCACCTAAGTACCATGTTCAATCATAACCTCACCTCAGGCTTTGTGCCCACTAAATGGTGCACAGCAACGGTTATCCCACTCCACAAAGCCACCCCGAACTACCGCCCCATTAGCCTGACGAGCCTGGTCTGTGAGGCTATGGAGCGTATCATCATGGAACTTACAAACAATGACATTGGTAATCTCCAAACTCTGGACCCTACCCAGTTTGTTTTTGTAAAAGTCAGATCAAGTCTCCTAAACCTGATCGACTTCTTTGAAGAGGTCACCAAAGCCATAGATGAGGGTAAGGTGGTTCACACAGCCTATCTAGATCTCGCCAAGGATTTCGACACCATCCCCCACTCTGGAATTATAGACAAACTCACTAAACTAGGGATAAATCCCTATGTCACAAGATGGGTTGCCAACTGGCTCACTGACAGAATCCACACTGTGAACATAGCAGACTGTAAATCCAACTTCAGACCAGTGACAAGTGGAATACCACAGGGTTCAGTCCTAGGTCCTCTCCTGTTTGGTATCTACTTCTCTGAAGTACAGGTTAACATAGAAGGTCTTTGTCTAACAAAGTTTGCAGATGACTGCAAACTAGGAGCCATAATCAAAACTCCTAACAATGTGGACATCCTACAAAAAGGCCTCACTGAGACAGATGCCTGGTGTTAAAACCATGGCCTCAAGCTCAATGCCAAAAAGTGCACTGTCATCCCTTTTGGTAAAAACTCTGTACCCATGAACTACAACACAGGCGGTAGTCCACTTAACACCGAAAGTGTGATAAGGGGCCTTGGCATACAGGTAGACAGTAGTCTCTCCTTTGATAATCCCATCGCCACAGTAGTCAGGAAATCCTTCTACATGGCAGAACTCATCACAAAAGGTTTCTCATCCAGGAAAGAAGAGGTCGTTGTTCCCCTGTACTCATCACTCATTAGACCCATTATAGAGTACAATACCCCTTTTGGTATGTAACTCACAAGGCATCTACAACAACTGGAAAGGCCACAGAAATACCTCACAAAGAGGATTACTGGCCTCAAACAGATGCCTTACGCAGACCGTCTAAAAACACTCTAGTTTTACTTTGTCGCAAACTGCCTACTCAGAGGCGATCTCTGCCTAATATACAAAGCTATGTCAAACCCAGAGCCGTTGGACATGCTCCACGTAAAGAAATCTCAATCCCTCTGAGCTACACGCTCTAGGGACATAAACCTTGTCACCACAACAAACAGAACATGCTGGAGGGATAGATTTCTGTCCCAGAGAATTCCCCTACTCTGGAGTCTGGAACAAACTACCTATCTATATCAAACAAAGTTCCTCATTAGCACTCAAGAAAAATCTTGATGATTGGATGGTAGATAGGAAATTCACCCTGGGGATCACTTCTGTGGCTCTGCTTGACAGGGGTACAGGAAAATAATTTTTTTTTGGTTGGCAAAAGACAGGGTACCGTTTGGCTAGGCTTATATAGACCCTAGGGCCAATAGCCTAGTACCTACCTATGAACCTATGAAAGCTGCAGCACCAAAAAAAAAACATTAGTTTGAGACAAGAATGTGATATAAAAAAACTTGAGCAAGAGGGAGTGTGTGACACAGGGTTGAAGACTGCCAGCCCGACTAGCTGCAATTTTGTAAATAATTATATGTCATTTGAGAATATTAATATGATTTGTATAGAAATGTAACAAAAGGAGACACTGCCAGCCCAGCTACCTGAAATTTTGTAAATAATTATATGTCATTTGTGAATATTGATATGATTTATACAGAACTGTATGTAATGGACTGAGCTTCAAGAATGTAACCACAGCATACCCTGCTGGAACACAGATTAACTCGCAAAACTTCAAGAAAATAAGTTGAAATTAAGGTGTTTTACAATTGTGCTATAAAGTTAGTTTCAATGCAGCAAGGAGACAAGCTGTCTGGAACTGGGGTGCCTTCTGCATTGATTTGTAGGTGTTTTACTGTTTTAAGACTTCCAAGAAGTGCAAAGATCTGCAAGAGATGCATTTCTCACACAGGGATGTTAAATTCTGTTAAGTTTCTGTTTAGCCTGGGAACTGAAGTCATGTGACAGAGTGATGTCATCCAAGCTAGCCCAACAGTAATATTTGATCTTGATTTAAAACTTCTGACAGAGAGACTGTGCATTTTGTATTTTGTCTTGGACCTTGCAAGAACATCCACTCATCAACACCATCTGCCTTGCTCTGTTAGATAGAATAAATATTGTAAATAGCATCATACTTTAAATGAGTGCATGCAAAGTGTTTTCTACCTTTATTTTAAAGGTGTGTTTCTTAGAATGTTTGCATAAATGTATTTTTATTACCCTTTGAACAACCATAAGCTATTTTGTTTGACTATGTGTGACTCTGTACAGACTTTGTAAACTGTCCTATGTCTCTCTGTAAGTCCTATACTTTGTATCTCTGTATCTCTTATATCTGTACTGTATTATGTTTCCTGGAGCTTTTCTCTCCGGGCCTCCACTGAAAATGGGTCCTTTGGGCCCAGTGGATTTCCCCAGTAATCAAACTGGAAATAAAATAAAGTTTCCACAGTGGTAAGGAAAGCTTTCTGTGGGGCACACCTCACACGCAAGGGCATAGCATCCAGGTCAAGGGATGTAGTAACTCCACTGTTCTTGACCCTCATCAGACCACTAAGAGTATAACTCACCCTCTTGCATGTACCTCACAAGACACATGCAGCAGCTGGAGAGACCTCATAGATTTCTCACTAAGAAAATACAGTGACTCCAAACCATGACCTAAATGGAGAGGCTGAAAGTCCTGCGACTTTATTTTTTTATTTTTCATAGCTGCTGAGAGATGACTTGAGCCTAGCCTAGAGGGCAATCTCCAACCCTGCCCTAATGGAAATTCTACACATCCTTAAGTCAAATGGCTCAAGAGTCACTCGCTCTAGGTATCTCAGCCTAGCTTGGGACATTAACAGATCATGCTGGAGAGACAGATACGTCTCCCAGAAACAGCTGCTTCTCTGCAATAGACTCCCTATGGTCTTGTTCAAATGCAACCTAGATAACTGGATGGAAGACTGCAAATTCACCCCGGGGTGGTACCCATGTCCTTCATGGACAGGGGTAGCCAGTGTTGATCACAGACTCGCTATATTCATAAACTCGTTCTGCAAACTACTCAAAAAAGAACAAATGGGGATACTTGGGATTAATATGGCCAGGCTTGTAAAGGCTCTAGAGTTGCTAGCCTAGTAACCTCCTATAAACCTGTGTCTTAAAACAGGTGTGTAAATGCTCACTAAAAATCATATATATAAATAAATTATAAAATTTAAAAATTCACATTAATACTTCTAAGAGTCATAACAATGTTGATAAATGAACTCTGCATTCAGTATGTGATTAACTGCAACCCGACCACAGTTTTCCCTAAATCTAGTTAACAGATGAGCTTTTAAATGAATTCGTCATGCATATTATGTTTTGCTTCCCGTGAATTGATATTCACTAGATAAAGTTTGCTTCCATTTGCTGTGTTTCACATACAGATTTAAAAAAAATAGTTGCACATAACTGGTGGTACAGTAGTGCTTTTGAAAAGTATGGAGCACGGAGTTGTCTCACTTTCTCAAATTAACACCTGTCCACCCACCTATTGCTCAGTTACCTTAGGTATAAGACCTAACACAGTGAAATGTCCCAAGGTACAGCCATGTTCACCAAAATGGTCAGTCTTCCTGTACTCCCTGTTAGGAAGATGACCACAAATCTTTCTTCAGATAACTTTTTTATTGGATGCTACATCAGCAATCACATCAGTAAGAAGGCTCTTGCTCCAACATGGACTGTGCCCTTGAGTAGGCCTAAAATCTTGTCAAGCTTATGGGAGACCGGTTCCACCACATCTGGTTTCTGCCATGCCCTGTCTGCTGCAAGATTGATGAAGCAGCTAGTGAGGAACCACCCAGGCAGTGGATGAGGCAGACCTAAAGCCTTGAAAAGCACTTCAAGTGGAGAAGGGAAACCAGTAGACAGAGTATCTCCAGAGATGCGTCAGTTCCAAGATCTCTCTGAACTTGGAGTCTTTGGGAGAGGATGGGGGATCCTCTTTCATTGAGATCTGTGCAGGGGTGAAAGCATGTACCAGGGAGTCTTCCAAGTATCCAGAAACATCCAAGTAATGTTGTTGAATATGTTATAGGCTTTCAGTGCTGCTCTGTCCCTTGAGCTGATAGCAAGGGCTCAAGGACTCAGACTGATGCCTGAGGGTGCAACCAAACTAGGGGGTGCATAACCTTCCTGCAATGAACAGGCAATGGTACTCTTGAAAAACTCGAATGTCCTGATGACAAAGAGGATAAAGCCAGATGAAACTAACTCAATGAGCAAGGAGGAAGCACGCAATACAATGGGAGGAAGCACGCAATACAATGGGAGGACCCCCCCCCCCCGTTCCAACAGCATATCAATCCATTTCAGCAGAGAGATCATCACCTACACATAGAATGCAGTGGTCATTGACAATGAGAACAGTGCCAAACAAGGAGGTCCCATAAGCAGGTCCACAGCCCCAGCACCAAATATTTATGGATGAAACAGTCAGCTCTGAAGAAATAGAACCAGAGCATTTTGAATACAAAGTAGCAAATATTATTAACTTATCTCTCTGAAACTTTAGTGTGCACTGGAGGATCATGCCTGAGATGGATGGTGAAAAACAAAATCAGAGGTGCATTACGGATCTAATGTATGGTGTGAGAAGGAGGTGCTCATGTGTTGGAGAAGCTTTGAAGAGAAGTTCCCAGCTCTTATCCATCAGGAAGGAGAAAACAAATCATAGGAATAGGTCATGACGACCAATTTCTATAGATGTAGTACAGTTCCTTCAATTAAGGATCATCTTCTAGAGTAACCACATGGGGGTTAAAATTTGATGGGCCGCCAACTTTAGGAATCTGCTACAGCTGCTCCCCATAATTTCATAGCCAATAATTTAATAACAGTCTCTGAATTCTACCATATAAACAAGAATCGAAGGAGAGGTTACAGTGCAGGCTGCTGCAAGACATAACTGGGTGGTGACTGCATGAGTAGGAGGTCCTTACGGAATCCCAAATGCAGGTAGCAAAATCAGCAATAGTGGACATGAAACCAAGACTCAATATTCTTACAAGATTCATACTTCAGGATTGTTTCCTTCATATCAGACATATTTTAGTCTTGAAAAGTGACCATTCTTGAAGGTAGTTTTGAAAAATCCAAATGAAGACTTTGCACTTAACTCTGAAAAATGTATGCAAGTAGAAAGGGTTTGACCCTGATGCTGCAGTGTACTAAGCATTTTCTCACTTTTTAAGATCGCAGCCTTGAATCCCCCATATATTTTAGGCTCACAGGTTATTACTAGTCAGTCTGTCCAGTAGACCATTGACAGTCTAGCCACTGCAAATCCCATTTCTCAATTCCTCTACTAGGGGCTCAGAACTCAGCTCAGGGATGAACTTACAAACCTCCATCCACTAACTAAGGTTGTTTTTAAAGAACAGTAGGGGATCTATGTTGCTTGATGTGCTGTGGCAGTTTGTTCTATAATTAGGGGATTCTTTGGGAGAGATACCTGTTGCATCAAGATCGGTTTATAATGAGTTGCAGGTTTAGGTCCTTGGAGCAGGTAGTGGTGATGCTTTCAGTTTTTGGGAAGTATAAAAGATGAAGGATGACTCAATCTTTGTATGCTTATGAGGTCACCAACTTATGGGGCAAACAGCTCTGGAAGTAGGGTTGTACCTGTAGTACATCAGGTTCATCAGTGACTTGTGTCATAAAACTTAGCAAATAACACTGATAACTTGCATGAACTCTACATTTATACTGTTTTCTCTGAACTTCAGTGCCATACAATATGCCAATCACTACAGATAGTGCATTATCATTTAATTCTGTACACCCCATATTACACATCCCCTTGTTTAAAGCTTGTAATACATGAACATCCATAAGAAATAGGATGCATCATCATATATTAATCACTCTAACCATAACACTATACTAAGCTTGTCATGAGGTATTAATATCCCATAACACATTTGTGCATATTCAAAAACATATTTTAATAAATGATCTTTTCCGTCCACAAAATAATTTCACGTCTGAAACATTTCATACAGCTGTCTGGTTTCCTTGAACAGTCTTCAATATTGAAAAACTGTATTGGGACTAGACAACTCCTGGAGTCTCCATCTCTTACCATCACAGTTCTTACAATGTCTATTTCCTTGCAACAGGAATGGTTGTGACAGGTCTGGGTGTTCATTTTCTTTGGACTTTGAAACTGATGCAGTCAATGTTACAGCAGTATATCTATGCCTCCCAATTTCTTTTCAGCATTTCCTTTATGCTGTTTTTCAATCAGCAGCAATGTAGATGAAGCAGGTAGTCTGCTTTTCAACTTCTGTCCATCAGCAACTGTACATGCCGAGTACATCTCTATCTATATTCCAGAACTTCAATTATAGATTTTACCACAACTTTCTCATGAAATTCTTCAATGTCTTAGTATTTCTTTCTACTTACCCAATGAACTGCGGACAGTGTAGTGTGGAAATTGTGTCCAAATTCCCACTTGCACAAATCATCCAAATTACGGACTTGGGTTAATGCAATAAGTTGCCTTATATGAAAATGTACAGTTGTGCAAATAAACTCACTGTAACAGTAGATGTTCAAATGATCACAGCTGCCGTAGCCTTAGCCACATGGGTAACATACATAGGATACAACAGCTGGCTAGCTTCCAAAGTGTAAGAGCACCTTCCACACACCCAAACCTATTAGCTTGAGCAGAACTGAAGTAAAGTAACAGTTCAGGTGCCAAGCCCTTCAGAGCTTTCCTGCTAACAGAGGGAGGACAGAGCCTTGAACAAGGTCAATGTTATGATATTAAAATGAATGTACTCATGCTCCCAACACAATCATATAAAAATAAGAGGAGTGGAGGGAGCAGCTACTGCAGCATCGATCGTGTTATACGTTTACTTACGGAGCTGTATAATGTCATTGTTGCAGTAGCCTTAGTTATGTGGGTAGACTACCACAGAGTAGACCAATTGGGAGTAGGAAACAAAAGGATCTAGGAGCCCCTGGAAAATGGTGCTTGCAAAGACTTTTGTAGACTTGGAGAAGGAATCTAGTTTGTACTACTTTGTAAAGGTATGCACAGTGGACAAAGCTGCCCCTTTCCAAAAGCCACAGATGAAGCCAAGGCTCTAGTTGAGTGAAGCCTTTAATCCTATCTAGAACTGCCTTTTTTAGTGGGTATAACAAAAAAGCAATTGCATGGAAAAACAATATGGAAACAGTCTGCTTTGACAAAAGGTTGTCTTTTTCTTATTTTGTAAGAAATGAATATCTGATCAGAGTTCCTGAAAGTTTTAGTTCCGTCAAGGTAATGGAATTGTCTGTGAGCATCGAGAGTATGAAGAATCCTTCCCTATCATTTTTAGGCACTGAAAAGAAAATAGATGGATAGTTTGGCTGAAAGTAAACTCAGATACCACTTTAGACATAAAATTAGTTCTCAAGGAAACCTTAACTTTGAGGAAAATGAGATAAGGTTAGCCCACCATAAGACCTTGCCACTCAAGGCACTCTTCTTGCAGAAGTCAGATCAACAAAACTTTTCATGTTATGAACCTCAAAAATCAAACTAAAAAAAAAAATATACATATGGCAATATAAAATAATAAACTAAAGAAACAGGAAAGTACAGTTTTGTACCTACCATAAATGTAGATGTTCGAAGATCCACATTGCTGCAGTCCTGACACTTGGGTAGTCCGCTGTCCCAGTCGGCCCGAATACCAAAGTATAAGGCTGACGTCGGTCAAGGCGCATTAGTCTGACGTCAGGACGTCAGGGTACAAATGCGCATGACCGACGTCATTTCCTCAGTCTTTTCTTGCCCCAGATGTCAGAAGACCCTAAAAAGATAAGGCCAAACCAAAAACAACAACACACCAAACACCCCTGTACCAAATATATGTACAATATATACAAAGTCAGAAAGGTACAATCCCACCCACACAACCACCCCTAAACACAGAGGGAAGGAGGGAGGGTAAATTGGACTGCAGCAATGTGGATCTTGAACATCTACATTTATGGTAGGTACAAAACTGTACTATGTTCTTCATCTCACATTGCTGCAGTCCTGACACTTGGGTAGAATCCCAAAGCAGAGGTAAGGGAGGATGGCAAATCACAAAGAAGCAGGAGCTGACAACATGCCCTGTAAAATAGCAGTGGCAAAACCAGCCCTAGATTTAGAGTAGAGAGGAAGGTGGTAATGCTTAGAGAAGGTATGCACTGAACTCCAAGTAGCTGCCTCCAAAATATCCTTAGTTGCCACCCCTTAGAAATGCTGTAGAAGTGGCAGTAGCCCTAGTGGAATGAGGCCTAATCCCAGCTGGAATCTCCTTGCCATGATGGGAGTAACAGAAAGTAATGCAAAACCCAATCCACTTAGAAATAGTTTGTTTTGACACAGGCTTACCCTGAGAACTCAAAGCAAAAGAAACAAACAACTGCTGAGACTGCCTAAAATCCTTAGTCCTGCTTAAATAATAACGTAATTGCCTGTGTACATCTAAAGTGTGCAAAATCTTTTCCCCTTATTTTGGGGATTTGCATAAAAGGTAGGCAAATGAATAGTTTGGTTTAAAGCCACACTAGAAACCACTTTAGGCATAAAGGAAGGATTAGTGCGTAAAGATACCCTATCCTTATGAAAAATCAGGAAAGGCTCAACCGCCATAAGGGCCTGCAATTCAGACACCCTTCTTGCAGAGGTAATGGCTAACAAAAATGCAGTCTTCCATGACAAATATTTCAATTCAGCAGTAGCTGCAGGCTCAAAAGGTTGTAGAGTGAGTTTCTCCAACACAAAATTGAGGTCCCAAGCAGGAGTAGGAGCTCTACGTGGGGGTCTTATATTCTTTGCCCCTCTAAGAAATTGCTTGAACAAAGGATGAGAAAACAATGGTGGGTCACAATCATAGTGAGCTGAAATTGCTGCAGCATGAATCTTAATGGAAGAGAAAGACAAACCTTTGTCCAATAATTCAGTAAGATATTGAAGAGCCACACTCAAATTTGGCTCAGAAACATCCAAATCCTTTGCTGCACACCAAAATAAAAATCTCTTCCATTTTCCTGCGTACACTTTCCTTGTACTAGGTCTTCTGGCTTCCATAATCACATTCAAAACTTGCTGAGGAAGCTGAGACCTGCTATGGTTCAAAACAGAATATGCCAGGCTGTTAGATGAAGAGAGTGAAGCTTGACATTGAGTAGATGCCCGTCCTTCTGAGACAATAGGTGTGGAATCAAAGGTAAGGGCCATGGAGGCTTCCTTACCAGACTCCTCAGCAATGGGTACCAGTGCTGCCGAGGCCAATCTGGAGCTATTAAAATCATCCTTGGCTTGTCTTGTCTGACCTTTAGGAGTACCTTTGGGAGGAGAGGCAGAGGTGGAAAGGCATACACATGAAGATTTTTCCAACTGAAAGAAAGAGCATCCACTTTCCAGGCTGTGTGATGAAACCTTTTGTGCAAAACTTTGGCAGCTGGTGGTTTAGTGGAGAAGCGAACAGATCTATGTCTGGAGTTCCCCATGACACTGTCAATGTCTGAAATACATGAAGATCCAGTTTCCACTCGTGGGGATCCAGGATTTGCCTGCTTAACACATCTGCTAAGGAGTTCTGTGCTCCTGGCAGAAACCTTGCTTGAAGATTCAGTTGCAAGCTTAACGCAGTCTCCCACAAAATCATTGCTTGCCTGCATTGAGGATAAGAATGTGTTCCCCCTTGTTTGTTGATGTACCACATGACAGTTGTGTTGTCTGTTAGAATCAACACCTGCCCTGGAAGAAGTAAATCCTTGAAAGCCAGTAATGCAAACTGGACTGCTAACATCTCCTTCATGTTGATATGTAGATGCTGCAGTCTGGCAGGCCACTTGTCTTGTATCCACTTTCCATTCAGATGAGCTCCCCAAGCTGTGTCTGAGGCATCTGTCGTTAGAATCTGACTCGCCTCTGGCCGGGTCACAGAGAGTCCCTTGTTTAGGTGACATTCCTGAGCCCACCACAAAAATTCCTTTTGAATGCAAGGTATTATTTGAATGACAGTGTCCAAATCCTGGCAGTGTGCTGTGTCCATACATTTTTGAGATACCATTGTAGCTTCCTCATATGCAGTTTGGCATTGGGAAGTACCAGAATACAATATGCCATGAACCCTAAGGCTTGAAGGACTGTCCTTGCAGTCAGCCCGGACTGATGAGATAGTTGATGGAAGTAAAGAGAAAGATTCTTTTGTTTGTCCGGGGTTAAAAAGGCCATCTGGGTTGCTGTATTCAGTCTCACACCCAGAAAGCACATGTCTTGAGAGGGTACTAGACTGGACTTTATTTCGTTCACAGAATACCCTAGGCATCTTAGCACTGCTATCACATATTCCAAATGCTGAAGAAGCACGTCCTTCCATGAGCCAGAATCAGGCAATCGTCCAAATAAGGATAGATTTGTATTCCTTTTAGCCTGAAGAAAGCTATCACTGGAGCCAGAACCTTTGTGAATACTCTGGGTGCAGTAGATAAGCCAAAGGGCAATGCAGAGAACTGATAATGAGAATTCCCAGCTCGAAACGCAGATACTTCCTGCAAATTAGTCTGATAGGAACATGAAGGTAAGCTTCCTTGAGATACAAAGTTACCATCCAGTGATCTTTGCCCAGCAGAGGTAAAAGCTGTTGTAACGTCAACATTTTGAACTTGGGAATGTCCAGATAAGTGTTGAGGATAGACAGATCCAAAATTGGTCTCCACGTGTTCCCCTTTTTTGGTACTAGGAACAGGCGAGAATAAAATCCTAGGCCCCTTTCTGGCACAGGAACCGGCTGAATGGCCCCTATTTGGAGCAACAGAGAAATTTGCTTGTGAGCCTCTTTCCTTTGTTGAGGAGGAATGTCTGGCATGCCATTGAAAGGAGGCAAGGTATGGAAATAAAACCTGTAACCGTGGTGAATGATATCCAATACCCATCTGTCTTGGGTAATTAAACTCCAGTTTTCTTTGAAAAGTGCCAACCTTCCTCCCAAAGGTGCTGCCAGACGAGAAGATTCTGGCAGCTGAAAAGGCAGGTCATTGGGTCTGTTTACGAAAGGACTGACCCCTGCCCTCACCAGAAGACTGAGCAGGTGAACTCCCTATTCTAGGCCTTAAAGAACCTTGAGCTCTGCCCCTACCACGTCTAGACCTACCCCTAGACTGGGTATCATAAGCAGGATATGTCCACCCCTTGGTAGGCCAATTTCTACTAAACTTCGGAGGCTGAACCTGCAAAAAATCTTTAACAGTCTGCATAGACTTAGCCTTGTCTTCCATTTTCTTTAGAACTGTTTCCACAGGCGAACCAAACAACACATCAGATTGTAAAGGAGCATCTAAAATCCTTGTCTTCACATGCTCAGCTAAATTCTGATCCCTCAACCAGGCGTGCCTGCGAAGAACCGAACCAGTGGCAGCCACCCTCGAAGAGGCCTGCACAGCATCAAAACCACATTGCAAAGAATGCTTACCCACCTGTTCAGAAACATGAACTAAATCCTGCAACTCTTTACACTCAATACCTTCCGCCAAAGCATCTACCTTAGACTTTAATTGTGAAAGGAGATAATTTTGGTATTTCAACATGTGAAACTGGCAATTCAAAGCTCTCATGGCCAAAGTGGAAGAAGTATACACTTTCTTTCCCCATCTATCCAAAGCCCTTGCCTCTATCTATAGGAACAGGATTTTTAACAACAGAAGCCTTAACACCTTTAGGCCCCTGTGAAACAGTTTCTGGGTCTGCCCTAGGACTCTTAAAAAGATACTTATGAGCTTCAGGCACCCTATAATATCTATCCGGTTTAACTGGAGCAGGAGGCAAAGAATCAGGGTTCAGAGAAGCCTCTGCAAAAACATCCTCCACCACATCTAGAACAGGAGGTATAGCTAAAGGCCTATACTGGGGTAGAAACAAAAATTCCCTAAGCCTTTTCCTGGAATCAGAGAAATCCTGACCTTCCCATTTAAAATGCTCCCTCATGGAATGAAGAGTCTCTGAAAATGAAAAATCCTCAGGAGGAGAAGCAGAAGGAGTAGAATCATCTACATCAGAATCAGAGTAAGGGGAATACTCCTGCAAGTCTTCAGCCGAAGACTCAGAAGCATCGAACACTGCTCAAAACTCCCAAGCTCAGGTTCCACCCTAGGCCTCTTATCAGGAGGGGCATAGAACCTCTAATCATTGTAATCAAATCTTCTGCCATCTTAAGCATATGCTTCTTAGGTACAGACCCTGAAGAACTAGGGGTAACACCTGAAACAAAACCTGGCCTGCCCTGGGAGAAGCCTTGGAAACAGCAGGGGAGGGCCTAACCACCTTAGGAAGGGAGGGAAGAACAGCTACCTGAGAAGCCCCTTCCGCCTGGCCTACCTCCTGAGAGGTCACATCTTGCAGTAATAAAGTCTCTCCCTGGGATTCCAAAGAAATTTCTGGCTGAACCTCTGGCTCCACCGAGCCCTCTAAAGAACCGGCGTCCGCACGGACGGTTCTTCCAACCTAGGCTTTGCTGTTTTGTCCTTGCGCTTTTTGGCGGGCGTCAGAGCATCCGGCGGCATTTTATAATTACACCGCTTCCAAAAACTAACCTGGCACAATCTAATCTTCTCTTTATAGTGCATTTGTTAAATCTAGCACAAGAGCGACAGCCAACAACGTCGTGCTCAGGCCCTAAGCAAGGTATACACAAGGTATGGTAATCCCTATGAGGTATCTGTTTCCCACAAGAAATATAGTTATTCACTTTTTCTGACATCCGGTAAAATACTGAGGCAAGAAAAACCAAAATATTCCCCAGCGGGGTACTTAGCCAACTTGGATTCGGTCTGAAACTCCGACTTGGAAAATCTCAGAACGCCAACCTGCACTTGCAAAACTGCTTCTGCATCGGACCATGCGGCAAAAAAGACTGAGGAAATGACGTCGGTCATGCGCATTTGTACCCTGACGTCCTGACGTCAGACTAATGCGCCTTGACCGACGTCAGCCTTATACTTTGGTATTCGGGCCGACTGGGACAGCGGACTACCCAAGTGTCAGGACTGCAGCAATGTGAGATGAAGAACATCTGGAATGAAAACCAAAGGAGCAATAATCGAAGATTTAAGCATATTAACTTTATATCTCCACTTTTCATCCAACAGGACTTCTTCAGAAACAACAAATTACCCATAAATACACTTACTTTAAATACCTTTCAATATAATACAATAACCAATAAAAAAACTACTAATTGAATAATTAGTAATTAGATACAATAAACTGATATCTAAATTTAAAAACATAGCTAACTACTGCTATCAGATTTGACTTTATGTCTATGATCTTTTAAAAAACATGTTAACCCCATTTAAACCTGGATATTCATCAGCTATCAATTTAATTTGCCATGAAGTTTCCCTTTTTTCTATATCATTCTAAACAACCTTAGATTCGACATCCATATAGCCCAAACTATAAAGAAAGTTCACAAAAAATAGGACTCCTCTATAGGAACAAGCAATTTCTCACTAAACACACCAAAACCTACTATTGCCAGGACACACGTGCTGTTTACCCTCCTCCATGCTTCCCCTATACTAACTAACCACCACAAAACTGATCTGAACAAACTGGAATCTTGTTATTACAAGATTACTACATTTGCTACTGAATCCCAATATAGGACCCATCACTGTGATGCTCTGAAACAACTAAACTGGCTTTAGCTACCTCAACTTCTGAAACTCAATTGCCATTAGCCCACAAACTGTACTACTACCTAGCTAAAACTCCAGCACTCCATAATTTAACTAAACCATGTTTTACATCAAGAACCTTAAGATCGAGCACCCAAAACCAATTGGAAGTCCTCAAAATATATAATGACAGGTAAATCTCTCTTCAGTTACCTTATTTTCGAGGCTTGGAATACCCCACCTACCCAGCTGACCTCCATTAGATCCACTATAACATTTAAAAAGCACCTCAAAGCACACTACACAAATAAATGGTTATGCTCCTGTTAACTCCCCAGGAAAAACACTTACTTAATCTTTTTCGCCCCAACTCAATATGCCATACCTTTTTCTTTTTGACCAACAGAACTAACCAATCAGAAGTCTTGTAAAACCCACTTTACTTGTTTCTACTTAGCTTATACTGACCCAAAATCTTATATGTTCACTACCCAACCTTGTCTTATATTTCGAGATAGAATCTTCAACAAAACACCACAGCTTGGTTACTGTTGAATATAAACACAGCGAAACGAACACTTACGTAAAACACCACTTTATACGATAAAAAAAAAAAAAAAAAAAAAACACAAGCGCTTTTGGCTGGAATAGCCTTCTTCTTATATTTCCACCTCCCAATGCTCACCTCTCAGTTATGCTAGTTCACCTACACTACTAGTAGCAACAACTCAGTAACATCATCTTACCACCCTTACCCACTAACATCCCGTGGCTGATTTCAACCCAAGTGTAGGACTGTAGCATATATTTCCCATTTATAATGCCATAATAAGTGATGTCACTTGTACATCTAATTATATAAATATACCATCAACATTAATGTAAAGAATGTATATGGTGTTTACGATGTACATTACAAAATTACAATCCAGTGTTTCTCATTTTTATTCTGTGTGTATTTGGACATTGACTGTTATAACTTGATTACCACAGACCATGTATTGTTTACTTCACCTGTTTGTTTTATGTTTTGTGTGGAGCATTTCTCCCTGGGCCTCTGCTGAAAATGGACCTGTGTCCAGTTGGACTTTCCCAGTAAACAAATGTAAAATAACAATAAAATTCTTGTAATCCCCACTTTTCATATCCATGGGAACCCTTTAACAGAATTTGGGGTAGATACTATGGGTCGAAAAGGGGGCTTCATTACCTCACTTTTTTTACAGTGTGGGTATAAAAAAGATTTATTAGTTTCTAATGCCTAGGAGATCTTAAAGAAAAGGGACACTCATTTTTTACTCCTATTGAGAAAAAATTTTGAGAACCATCATGCTACTAATTCAGACAATATATCTAGTAGCTTAGCTTATAATTTATAAATGTCAGTTGATAGTTATGCCATAAGGAACATTGTTAACAATAACTGGCGTATTATAAGGGGAAATGTTGCTCTAGTAAAATCTTTAGGTGAGAAGCCCTTGTTTGTTTATAAAAAAATAATTCTTTAAAAACTTTATTAAACAGGGACAACAGTAAAGTTAGAATACCACTTACAGCTAAATTAAAGGGACTTAACAAATGTGTTTTTTGTACATCGTGTAGGTTCATTTATGAAGGATCATATTGATTGTTAAATCATTTAAATTTAACTTATTTAGTACTGGTACATTTGACTATACTAGTACAGGAGTTATTTATATTAGTGTATGTTCAGGTTGTCCAGTGTTTTATGCTGGATTGACCACACGGGCATTACACATGAGAATAAAAGAGCACACTTGGGCCATTACAAACAAAGACCATGCTAATGCACTTTTTAGACATAGTCTTATTTGTGAACATCACAAAAAAAATGTGTTTTATGCGCTTGAACAGGTTCCCATGGATGGGAGAAGTTGGGATTACAAGAATGATTTAGGAAAAAGGGAAACATCATGGCAAAATAAACTGATAGCTGATGAATATCCAGGTTTAAATGGGGTTATTAACAACATGTTTTTTAAAAGATCATAGACTTAAAGTCAAATCTGATAACAGTAGTTAATTATGTTTTTAAATTTAGATATCGATTTATTGTATCTAATTACTAATTATTCAATTAGTTGTTTTTACTGGTTATTGTATTGTATTGAAGGGTATTTAAAGTCAGTGTATTTATAGGTAATTTGTTGTTTCTGAAGTTGTCCTGTTGGATGAAGAACAGAGAAATAAAGTTAGTATGCTTAAATCTTCAATTATTGCTCCTTTAGTTTTCATTCCACTTCGTTTTTTTTAGTTCAACCTCAAAAATCAGCCTGTGCTTCAAGTGGAGCAAGAGTTAATTTTTCCAAAATAAAGTTGAGAACCTAAGGGTTAGAAACCAGTTTTTCAGGAGGCCTGGTATGTAACACCTTTTCAAAAGTATATTGCCTGCTTTGAAAGTAGAGGATCCATGGGCAGATAAGTTGAAATAGCTAACAAACGAACAGTGATAAAGTAGTAAGAAAGGCTAGATGATAATTCAAATTAATATTGCTGAATAAGGGAAATACCAGCATTAAAAGGATGCTGGCACTATGTCTTGGCAACAACTAGAAACCCATTTGCTAATATATGATTTTCTAGAAGCAGGATTCCTTGCCTACCTTAACGTCTGCTGCACATCCTCTGAAAATTGGTGCCAAAAAGGTATTAAAACTTTTTTCATCCAGGTAGTTTTATACACCTCAACTTGAAAAAAACTTCTACAAACACCCCCTTGTCTTGCATAGGTAGGTCCAGTTTCTTAGTAAGTTTGCAGTAATTATCACTGGCCATATCTAAAAGAAGAGTACCGTTTGTTGCCTAGGCCAGAAGAGAGTGCCCACATGCTGGAGTGTATTTCTGATTCTTCAGAACAACCCTATCAACTGAATAGTAAAATGAAAACTTAACAGTTTTCCAGTCCTTCTTGGATGGAGTCCTAGACCAGAATTTGGCCAGTTTATTGTTAATGGAGGGAGGGAAATAGGTTTATTTGAGGTGTTCCCTGCAGATGGCTCAACTCCTGGATGAGGTTTACTTGAGTTGTGCTGAAACTATATATCCTAGGCTACCATGGATAGTTTGTACAGAAGGTATGATCTATTCTCCCACTTGCATCCCCCCACACACAGGTTTTGAGGACCATAGATGTCAGAGTTGAGAGCATTTATTACTGCCAAAATCTTCGTTACATTTGTGTGTGTTAGTCTCTCCTTTTTGTTCCATATATCCCACACTCCCATAGACACAGCAGTCCAAGCAAAGTATAAGGTTCTGTAGTTACAGACTATGGAGATGAAAGGGAAAATAGAAGATCTGAATTCAATTAAAACTGGTCTCTCCAACAAAGGAGTTCCCTTTGATAAATCCCAACAATGGAATCTGGAATGTCAGGAAATGTTAAAGCTGGAACCATACGGACTACAGTTGCCAATTAAATTTTTCTCACTTCCAACAGTTTTCTCTTTATTATAAATCAAGGCTATTTATGTGGTGTTAAAAGCTTCTATTTAAAAACTTCCAAGTAAAAATTCTCCAGTAAAGCGATTATGTGGTATTATTTACAGACTTCAAAGATAATTTTTGATTATTATCCAAAAAAAACTTCCTTGTTAATTTTTGGTGAGTACTCCCAATTCAATTCCCACTGACATATTCTCATGTGGAGACTAGCAAGAGGAATCATGAGAATCAATGATGCCATAAAACCTAGTATATCCTATGAAATTCTCTTGCTGAGGCCTTGGCCTGAGTGGAAAAAAATCAGGAACAGATCTAGATACAGGTGTACTTTTTCCTTTGGAAGAGAAGCTCTTTGAACTTAGGCACCTAGCTGACAGCCCAGGGAAAAATACTGTAAGAAGTCAAGCAAGTCTTATAGATGTTTTCCTGAAACCCCAGTTTTAGAATAAGATCTCTCACCAAAGTGAGAGATTCCCAACATACCGAAAAATACTTTGCAAAGATAAAGTCTACATAAGTAAAATGTGAATACCTTGTAGTCTGCAGTAGGCTATCACTGGAGTTAGATACTTGTGAATACCATTGGAGCTGTGGCTAGCCTGAAGGGTAATGCAGAGAACTGAAAGTGTGATCTAGACACAGAAAATTGACAAACATTTAAATTCTGGTGCTATCAGAATTTAACAATATGCATCCTTTAAATCTAAAAAAACAAAATGGGAATGGCAAGTAATGGCTAACATTTTAAACTGTGGAACTTTCACAAACTAGTTTAGAAAAGAGTGGTCTGATCTCAAATAATCTTCTTTCTTTGGAAACAAATAATCTTGAATAAAACCTTTCCCAATCAGAAGAGGAGGGACCACTTCTATTGCACCCCAAGAAAGCAGATACTGAATGTCAGAATAAAGTCTGATCTGATGGATGAGGAAGAATCCCTTGAAAGGCAGGGAGAGATTCCTACTGTCACCTGTACCTCTACTGAATCACTCCCATTGGTCTCAGACTATTGTTGCCAAAGAGAGAATGGAGAGAGAGATTTTGGGAAAAGATTTAAAGGCTTACCAAAGTGGGAAGGGGTTGGGGTGACATCCTGTAAACAGATATTCAAACTGTTGTCCTTTCTGGGGGACATTTCCTTTCTTTCTGGAGCTCTCTTGCCATTGTTTTTTAAAAGTCTGCTTGCCAGCAGCTTGCTATGTCTGGTCATTTTGCTTTTTATAAAATATTGTAGAGATAGCTGCAAAACCCTTTGACAAATTTGGGGAATGATGAAAAAAATCTGAGAAACTCCATGAATCAGCTTCTCTCTCAAACTCTTTCAGGACCTAAGCAACAGACTGAAAATTCAGCATTTCATCTTTAACTCATTAAAGCCTATAGCACCTTTTTGTATACTTCCAGTTCACATCCATAAGCTCCTTATGGCACACACAACTTTTTTGGGTCTGACTTAATTTAAGCGACTTGCCAACTAGTAACAGGCAATATTAGAAAGTGGAAGGAAAAAAACACCAAGATTTTTAATCTAGCATGTCCCACAGTAGAGACATTAATCACTGTTCAGCACGTGTACACATTTTCATTTTTTTGTTATATTTTCATAAATGAGAACCCTACATCTTGAGGGGTATTGTGTGACTTGCCATGGAGAGATGCATGTCAATTTGTTATCAATGTCCACTTATATCACACTACACCTGATATACAGCTAGTTTGCCAGTAATTATGAAAAACAATATTTCCACATGTACTTAATACTTCAAAAAACAAGTGACTTACAAATTGCTGCATGAAAGGTGAAACCTTGGATGTTGAAAAAACATTCTTTCAAATTTGCATTGCAAATAGCAAATCTTCAGAAATATTCAGTGTTATTTAAACTGCTAGTTGCACAATTAAATGTATGCTTTCATATTTGTGTAAATATCTCAAAAAACATGCACTCAGATGAATTTCTTGTCATATGAAAACTTGTGTCTAGTTACAAATGTTCTGACAATATGCGTCTAGGTTACATAGCAATAATATATGAGAAAATGAGAAAGTTTAGCAAAAACAATTTTGGGCTTCTGTGCAATATAATATATTATACCATTTATGGAATGGCTATGAATGCACCATCACCACAAAAAATACTTAATTGATAACATTAATATTTCTACATTGTTCACAACATATTTACTTTCATTTATTTTATCCTTTTTAAGTTTGTTTTTCAGAAAATGCTCTGGAATGGAAAATGTGTATAGTCTACTAAAGGTATGTATGACATTCCATATCACTTTGGTGTTAACGAGATGACATCCTTCGATAGATTTTGTGTACACAACCAAGAAAACAATTCCAGTAGCAGCAGCTATGGATGAGGCATTAGCTGACTCACATGCACACTTTAAAGAGTGAAGCAGATATAGTAAGATTACACAAAGATTTTTCTTCTTCCCCATCTTCTCACAAACTAGCAAATGTAAACATGCGTGCTTGACAATTAAGAAATAAAAAAAAAAAAAGATGGAGCAGAAAGTACAGTTGTGTACACATACCATAAATGTAGATGTTCGAGTGTATTCACTGGTGCAGTCATTACATTTGGGTAATCTGCTGGCAGGTTGCCCTTAGTCGGCCTGAATAACAAAGTCATGGGTCCTGAGTCGATTGTTGTCCCCTCTTCCATGATGTCATGTCATCAGGGGTATAAAACATGCAGCCAACGCAATTTTAATCAGTTTTTCTTGCTCCAGATGTCAGGTGCCCCCAAATGGGGAAGAAAAATACATAAACTGCAAATATATAAATGCACTTTAGAAACATAAAATTTACCTTCAACTAAAAGCAAATACACCACAAAGGCTTTTGAGTATAGTGAAGGAAAGAAAAGGTATAGAATGGGAGATGGCGAGTGGGTAACCTGGACTGCAACAGTGAATACACTCGAACATCTACATTTATGGTAAGTGTACACAACTGTACTATGTTCTTCGTGTTTCACTGTTGCAGTCATTACATTTTGGTAGAATCCCAAAGCTATGGACGGGAGGATGGAACTAAACAGCATTAGGAGCAGCTATAAGGCCCTCCAGGACTGCAGTGGCAAAGGCTGCCCTAGATTTAGAGAAGAGAGGTAAATGATGCTTTGTGAACATATGAACAGAGCTCCAAGTTGCAGCTTCTAGAATGTCTTTAGTTGGGACCCCTCTAAGAAAAGCTGCTGAAGTGGGCACATGTTTACCATGGTGCAAATAGCAGAAACGAATGCAGTGGCTTATCCATTTAGAAATAGTCTGCTTTGATACAGCCTTCCCCTCTGATCCTGCAGCAAATGCTACCAGTAGTTGCTCAGACTTTCTTAGAGATTTTGTCCTGTTTAAGTAGAATCTTAGCTGTCTGTGCACATCCAATGAATGCAGAATGCACTCCCCCTTGTTCTGCGGATTTGGGAAAAAAGTTGGCAGGTGAATGGTCTGGTTAAGAGCCACACTGGATACCACCTTAGGCATAAAGGAAGGGTTGGTCCTGAGGGCCACCCTGTCTGGGTAGAACAGAATGAAAGGCTCCACTGCCATGAGAGCCTGTAGTTCCGAAACCCTTCTAGCTGAAGTAACTGCCAAAAGAAAAGCTGTCTTTCAAGATAGAAATTTTATATCTGCAGTAGCTGCTGGTTCAAAAGGAGGCACGGTGAGATTTTCCAGCACAAAATTGAGGTTCCATGCAGGAGTTGGTGCTCTCCTGGGAGACCTTAAATTTTTGGCGCCTCTCAGATACTGTTTTAGCAGTGGATGAGAAAAGAGGGGAGGCTCTGTGTTGTAATGAGCCGAGATGGCAGAGGCATGGATTTTTATAGAAGAAAAAGAAAGGCCCTTGTTAAGCATCTCAGTTAAGTATTGTAAAATCTGAGGAATATTGGGCCTTGCTGTGTCTATTCCTTGTGCTTGGTTCCAAGCACAGAATCTCTTCCATTTATCAGCATAAGATTTTCTAGTACTAGGCCTTCTGGCTTCCAAAATGACATCCATCACAGGTTTACTGAGACTTGTGGTTTGAATAATTAGTTGACTAAGCATGCTGCAAGATTCAGAGTTTGGAGCTGAGTGTGCAGAATTTGATAGTTCTGCTGAGACAGTAGATGAGGTGTTTGAAGCAAGTACCACGGAGGAAGGTGTGACATGTTCCTTAGAAGTGGGTACCAGTGTTGGCGAGGCCAGTCCGGAGCAATTAGAATCATTTTTGGTTTTTCCTGTCTGACTTTTTAGTAAGACCATGGAGAGTAGAGGCATAGACTGATAGGTTTTTCCAGCTGAAGGATAGAGCATCCACTTTCCATGCTTTTTTGTGACGAGTTCTTGTGCAGAAATTGTCCAACTGATTGTTTTAGGGAGACGCAAATAGATCTTTGTCTGGGCTTCCCCATTTCTGTGTTAACATGCTGAAGATTTGTGGATCCAGTTTCCATTCGTGCGGGTCCATAAGATTTCTGCTTAGGTCGTCTGCCAGAGTATTTTGCTTTCCTGGCAGGAATTAAGCTTGAAGATGTATTTGGTAAGTCAAGGCTGTGTTCCACAAGGCCATGGCTAGTCTGCAAAGGGGGTAGGAATGAGTAGCCCCCTGCCTGTTTATATACCACATAACTGTGGTGTTGTCAGTCTTTATCAGTAGTTGTCCTGGATGAAGTAAGTCCTTGAAGGCTGTCAGAGCATTCTGAACAGCTAGCATTTCTTTCTGGTTGATATGCAGATGCATTTGGTTTGGGCTCCATTTGCCCTGAATGCATCTTCCTGTGAGGTGGGCCCCCCCAAGCATAGTCTGATGCGTCTGTAGTTAGGGTTTGGGTGTCAGGGGGTAGTGTAAATGACAGTCCCTTGTTTTGGTGACATGTCTTTGCCCACCAAAGAAACTCCTGTTGTAGGCAGGAAATGAGAGGAATCATTGTTTCCAGGCTTGTGACGATGTTGACTCCATAAACTTTTTAGGTACCACTGAAGTTTCCTCATATGCAGTCTCACATATGGAATTAGTAGAATGCAGGATGCCATGAACCCCAAAGCCTGCAGAATTTGTCTTGCAGATAACTGGGTTTTTGTTGCCATTTGATTGAAGTATGCTGTCAATTGTATTTGTTTGTCTGGCGTGAGGTAAGCCATCTGGGCAGTTGCATTCAAGATTGCACCCAGGAATGTAATTATTTGAGAGGGTACCAGTTGTGATTTCTTTTCATTTATGGTGTACCCTAGGCATGCTAGAAGCCATTTTACAAATGCCAGATGATGAAGAAGAGTGTCCTTGTCCTCTGTCTGAATGAGACAATTGTCCGGATAAGGATAAATTTGAATGTTTCTTTGTCTGTAGAATGCAATTATTGGTGCCAGGCAGTTTGTAAAGACCCTGGGCGCAGTAGATAAGCCAAAGGGCAGTGCAGAGAATTGGTAATGCAAAAAACCTGCTTTGAAGCGGAGGTATCTTCTGCAAGATTCCCTTATTGGGATATGTAGGTATGCCTCTTTTAAGTCTAAAGTTACTAACCAAGCATTCTTGCCTAGCATAGGCAGTAGCTGTTGTAAAGTCAACATTTTGAATTTCAGAATGCCCAGGAACGTGTTCAGAATCGATAAGTCCAGTAATGGATGCCATGAATTGTCTTTTCTGGGTACCAGGAACAGTCTTGAATAAAATCTTTGTCCTTTTTATTTTTCTGGTACTGGTTGAATAGCCCCCATATCCATGAGGGACATGACTTGTTTCTGGGCCTCTGCCCACTGGTTTTGTGGCAGATCTGGCCATCCCTTTGGAACTGGCAAAGTATGGAAATGAAATCTGTACCCCTGGGATACTATGTTTAATACCCACTTGTCCTGGGTTATTAACTGCCAATTTTGAGCATGAAGTGCTAGTTTTCCCCCCAAGGGGGCTGCCAAAAGATAAGTGCTTGGAGATGGTACAGGGCAGTCATTGAGACTGCTTACTGTAGGGTTGTCCTTTGTTTCTTCAGATTTGAAGGTGGAGGCACCCCATTGCTTTGACCTGTAAGAACCCTGTGATTGGTATCTAGAGCCTTTTGAGCACCTGGATTTGCCTTGAGAGGCTCTGTTGGACACAGGAAAGGACCAATTCTTAGTAAGCCAGTGCCTACTGAATCTGGGTGGCTGCACTTGCAAGAAATCTTTTACAGTTTGCATAGATTTAGCTTTGTCTTCCATTTTCTTTAAAACCTCTTCTGCCTTATTACCAAACAGAGTATCATACTGTAAAGGGGCATCCAACAATTTAGCTTTAACATGATCAGGCAGATTTTGCTCCTTGAGCCAGGCATGCCTTCTAATCACAGATCCAGTAACTGCAGCCCTGCAAGAGGCCTCCAAAGAATCAAAACCACATTGCAAAGTATGCTTTCCAACCTATTCTGCTGCATGCAATAATTTCTGTAATTCTTTTTTTTCTACACAATCAGAAATCAACATAATTTTCTGTTTCAATAAGCCCATGACATGCTGTTGATATTTAAGCATATGAAACTGGCAGTTTAAGGCCCTAATTGCCAAGGTTGCAGATGTATAAACCTTCTTTCCCCATCTATCCAGCGCCCTGGAGTCTCTATCAGAGGGGGTAGGATTTTTGGCTGTAGAGGCCTTTACACCTTTGGGACCATGTGAAATAGTTTCAGGATCAGCAGCAGGATTTTTGAATAGAAATTTGTGGGAGTCAGGAACCCTGTAATATCTGTCTGGCTTACTAGGAGCTGGAGGCAGGGAATCAGGAGTCATGCTTGATTCCAAAACACATTAAGAATGTCTAATACAGGAGGTATAGCCAAAGGCCTATGCTGAGGAAGAAGAAGGAATTCCCTAAGCCTCTTTTTTGATTCAGAGAAATCCTGACTCTCCCAATGAAAATGTTCCCTTAAAGTATGCAAGGTTTCTCCAAAAGAATAACCCTCAGGAGGAGATGCAGATGGCATGGATTCTTCTGCATCTGAATCCTCAGGGTGGTATAGAAAATTCCTGATCAGAAGAGGAATCAGAAGAAATAGAAACCTGATCTGAAGATTCATAATCAGTTTCTTGCCTAGGCCTCTTAGCGGGAGGGGGGGGAGGGGGTTGGGAACCCCTGATCAAGGAAATTAAGTCCTCAGACATTTTGATAATCTGTTTTTTAGGCATAGGGGCCTGAGCACGGGGCTCATGCGTCAGTTTTTTAGACTTAGAAAATGTTTTTGATATTTTTTTTGCAGCTGGCGTCAGTCTTATATAAAAATGTTGAGGCTGGAAAACACCCTCAGAAGCCGGTGCCTGCTCAGTGGCTCTGGACCCATCCAAGGGAGAGACATCCGCGGGTTCAATACTCTGAGAATCTCGCAGCATACCGGATTCAGCATGGGTGTCTGTAGAGGCCTGCGACTCAAAAGTAGCGGGTATCAGGGACTGCGAAAGTGCCTCACTGAGTACCGGCGAACCAGCGACTGGCTTAGGAGAAGCTTTGTCGTCGGTTTTGGACCTCGACGGTCTGTCTCTGTCTTTTTCTTTGTGTTTTTTTGTGAACTCCGGTAGTCGGACTGCTAACCAATGACATTTCAGGGTAATTAAATCTGGATCCAAAATATTTTGAAGCAAAAATATACCGATGCTTAATAGTGCGTTGGTTAAATCTAAAGCAAAACCGACAGCAAGACACATAATGATCTGGGCCTAGGCAAGGAATACAGTATAAATGAAAATCCTTATGAGGTATTTGCTTCCCACAAGTAATGCAATTATTAACTTTTACTGACATCGGTAAAGAGCAAGAAAAAGTTTCCCCAATGGGGTACTTAGCTTTAGTTGAAGACTTCAGTTCTAAAACTCGAATGCGAAAATTCCAGGAGTCGGCTGACCGGCACTTGCGAACTGCTTCTGCTTCGGGCACCACGTGGCAAGAAAGACTGAATAACATGGTGTCGGCTGCAGGTTTTATACCCCTGACGACCTGACGTCATGGAAGAAGAGACAGCAACCAATGCAGGACCCAAGACTTTGTTATTCAGGCCAACTGAGGGCAACCTGCCAGCAGATTACCCAAATGTAATGACTGCAACAGTGAAACATGAAGAAAGTACAGTTTTGTACCGACCATAAATGTAGATGTTCGAGTGCTAATACAGCTGCAGTCATAACAGATGGGTTCTCCTGCCGTCAGGCGGGTCCTCGGTTGGCCGAATTCCAAAGTCTAGGTCCAGTGTCAGTTGTCGTCGCTTCTTCCCTGACGTCAGTGCGACAGGGGTATAAAAGAACCAGCCGACACCATTTTCTTCAGTTTTTCTTGTCCCAGATGTCAGGTGCCCCCAGAAGGAAGGCAATACATAAAATTATGTAAAAAATACAAAGCAATATAATCAAAAAACAGTAGTTGCAAGCAAATACACCATAAAAGAATACCCCTAGAGGGGAAGGAGGGAGGGAAATCTGGACTACAGCTGTATTAGCATTCGAACATCTACATTTATGGTAGGTACAAAACTGTATTATGTTCATCGTGCATACAGCTGCAGTCATAACAGATGGGTAGAATCCCAAAGCAAAGAAAGGGGTGGTAGGCACTAGGTGGAACTAGGAGGAGCCAAAATGCCCTGCAAGACTGCAGTGGCAAAGCCTGCTCTAGATTTGGAGTATAATGGTAGGTTGTAGTGCTTGGAGAAGGTATGCACAGAACTCCAAGTGGCTGCTTCCAAAATATCCTTGGTAGGAAGTCCTCTGAGGAAGGCTGCAGAGGTGGCTGTGGCCCTGGTGGAATGAGATCTAATGCCTGTAGGTACAGTTTTGCCATGAAAGGAATAGCAAAAGCGTATGCAGTGGGCTATCCATTTTGAGATTGTTTGGAAATTGGCTTTCCTTGAGCTCCTACCGCATAGGCCACAAAGAGCTGTTCTGATTTTCTAAAAGGTTTTGTTCTGTCCAAATAATAACACAGTTGTCTGTGGATGTCCAAGGAATGTAGTAATCACTCCCCTTTGTTTTGAGGATTAGGATAAAAAGTAGGTAAATGTATGGCCTGATTTAAAGCTACCCTGGATACCACTTTAGGCATAAAGGACGGGTTGGTTCATAAGGAAACTCTGTCCTGATGGAAGATGATAAAAGGCTGGACAGCCATGAGAGCCTGTAGTTCTGAAACTCTACGAGCTGAAGTGATAGCCAGAAGGAAAGCTGTTTTCCAGGAAAAATATTGCAAATCTGATGAGGCAGCTGGCTCAAAAGGAGGCAAAGTCAGTTTTTCCAGAATGAAATTAAGATCCCAAGCAGGTATTGGTTGTTTCCTTGGAGGTCTTAAATTCTTAGCCCCTCTGAGGAACTGTCTTAATAGAGGGTGAGAGAATAAAGGTGGATCAGTGTTGTATTCTGCAGAAATGGCTGAGGCATGGATTTTGATGGAGGAGAACGAAAGTCCACTGCTTAGCAGTTCAGCCAAATATTGTAGTATTTGAGGTAAATTCAGTTTTCCAGGGTTCTGGCCCGTTTTCGCATTCCAGACACAAAACGTTTCCATTTTGCGGAGTAAGCTTTTCTAGTTGATGGCCTTCTGGCCTCCAAAATGACATCCTGCACCTCCTTGGAGAGTAGGGCCTGCTGTGATGCTAAGGAATCTTCCATGCGGCTAGATTGAGTGTTTTAGCGGACTGTGAAGAGTTTTGAAGCTGTGCTGAGTCAGAAGAAGAGGCATTAGAGGCAGGGTCCATGGTGGGGAATGCGTCAGGCTCCTCAGGAGTTGGTACCAGTGTTGCCTTGGCCAGTCCGGAGCAATGAGGATCATCTTTGGTCTGTCTGCTCTGGTCTTCAATAGGACTTTGGGCAGCAGAGGAAGAGGCGGGAAGGCATAAACTGTCATTGATGTCCAACTGAAAGAGAGAGCGTCCACTCTCCAGGCCTTTGGATGGAAGATCCTTGAGCAGAATTTTGTCAATTGATGACTTTTGTGGGAGGCAAAGAGATCTATGTCTGGCCTTCCCCATTCTTGGATTATTTCTGTAAAAACTTTTGGATGCAACTTTCATTCGTGTGGATCTGTCATATTCCTGCTTAGGTCGTCTGCCAGCGTGTTTTCCTTGCCTGGCAAGTACTGTGCTTGTAGTTCCATTTGTAAGTCCATGGCCATGTTCCAAAGTGACATGGCCAGTCTGCATAGGGGATAAGAATGTGTTCCTCCCTGCTTGTTTATGTACCACATAACTGTGGAGTTGTCCGTTCTTATCAATAGTTGACCTGGTTGTAGAAGGTCCTTGAAAGCTATAATAGCATTTATTACTGCTAACATTTCTTTTTGATTGATGTGAAGGTGCTTTTCTTTTTGGGACCATTTGCCCTGAATGCACTGGTCTGTCATGTGTGACCCCAGGCGTAGTCAGAGGCGTCTGTTGTGATGACTTGATTTGCTTGAGGCTTCCTGAATGGAAGACCTGTGTTTGTTTGACATGCCTGAGCCCACCACAGAAATTCCTTTTGCAGACATGGAATTAGTAGTATTATTGTTTCCAAACTGTGGCTGTGTTGAGACCATATGTTTTTTAGGTACCATTGTAGTTTTCTCATATGCAGCTTTGCACATGGGATTAGTAAGATGCAAGATGCCATGAATCCCAGAGCCTGCAGGATTTTCCTTGCAGTCAGCCTGGTGCAATTTGCCAGTGTTATGAAATATTGAATTAGTTGCCCCTGCTTCTCTGGCGTGAGGTAGGCCATCTGGGTGTTTGTGTCCAAATTGGCACCCAGGAAAATTATCTTCCGAGAGGGTATTAGCCTTGATTTCTCTTTGTTGACTGTGTATCCCAAAGAGTTTAATAACATTATTACATAAGCCAGATGTTTCAGAAGAATGTGCTTGCTGTCCGCTTGGATCAGGCAGTCATCCATATAAGAGTATATTTGTATCCCTTGAAGTCTGCAGTAGGCAATTACTGATGCCAGGCATTTCGTATATAGTCTGGGCGCAGTAGATAAGCCAAAGGGCAATGCAGAGAATTGATAATGGGTTGAACCTGCAAGAAATCAGAGGTATCTTCTACAATTTTGTCTGATTGGGATATGCAGGTATGCCTCCTTGAGGTCCAATGTTACCAGCTAAGACTCCTTGCCCAGCATGGGAAGAAGTTGCTGTAGAGTGAGCATCTTGAATTTTGGTACGAGTAGGAATGTGTTTAGGATGGAAAGATCCAAAATAGGTCTCCAATCTTTTCCCTTCCTTGGTACCAGAAATAGCTTGGAATAAAAACCTTGACCTTGTTCGTGTGTAGGTACCTCTTGAATAGCTTTCATGTTTATAAGATCTGAAATTTGCTTTTTTGCCTCTGCCCTTTGAATGTGTGGCAGGTTTGGCATGCCTCTCATTTTTGGAAGGGTATGAAAATGGAATTTGTAGCCTCTGTTTATAATGTCCAGGATCCATCTGTCCTTTGTGACATGCCAATTTTTTGAGAATAGTGCCAGCTTTCCTCCTAAGGGGGCTGCCATTTGAGACCTGGTTGGCATGCAAAGGGGAAAGTCATTGGGTTTGCTTTCTGAAAGATTGCGAGTTGTCCTCACCACCTCTTTGTGTAGGAGCTTGCCATTGTCTGCCTCTGTACGATCCTTGTGATTGTCCTCTGCCACTCGGGCGCCTGTATCTGCCTCTTTGGGGTCTGTCTGTGGCAGGAAAGGACTAGTTTTTGGAAGGCCAATTTCTACTAAAACGTGGGGGTTGAACCTGCAGAAATTCTTTCACAGTTTGCATTGATTTAGCCTTTTCCTCCATTTTCCGTAATACTTCCTCAGCATTTGCCCCAAATAGTACATCCTTTTGAAGAGGGGTGTCTAGTAATTTAGCTTTGACATGATCAGGCAAGGCTTGTTCCTTGAGCCAGGCATGCCTACGTATGACTGAGCCTGTAACAGCAGCTCTACATGAGGCCTCTAGAGCATCAAAACCACATTGTAAGGTATGTTTACCCACTTGTTCTGCACTATGCATCAAATCCTGCAACTCCTTCAAGTCTGGTTGTTCAGGTTGTGACATTTTACTTTTTAATTGAGATAACAGAAACTGTTGGTATTTTAGCATATGAAACTGATAGTTTAAGGCCCTAATGGATAAGGTAGCCGAGGTATATACCTTTTTTCTCCACCTTTCTAAGGATCTGGAATCTCTCTCGGAAGGCAATGGATTTTTGGCAATGGAGGCCTTAACTCCCTTGGGCCCCTGTGAGATGGTTTCTAGGTCAGCAGCATGGCTTTTGTATAGAAATTGGTGTGAGTCAGGAACCCTGTAGTACCTGTCAGGCTTAACTGGAGCTGGAGGTAGAGAGTCCGGGTTAAGGCAGGCCTCCGAGTAAACATCATCTAGGATGTCCAAGACAGGAGGTATAGCCAGAGGCCTGTGCTGGGGTAACAAAAGAAATTCCCTGAGCCTTTTCTTGGAATCTGAATAATCCTGGCCTTCCCAGTGGAAGTGTTCCCTTAAGGTATGCAAAGTTTCCCCAAATGAGTAATCCTCAGGTGGGGATACAGAAGGAACAGACTCCTCTGATTCACAGTCTTCAAAAGGGGAGTAAGACTGCTCCTGATCATCAGAGTGTTCTGATATAATGGAGCCCTGATCAGAGGAGGGGGAATCTTCCTCCACTCTGGGCCTTTTGTCCAGAGGTGGCTGAGAACCTCTGATTAGAGTAATTAAATCCTCAGCCATTTTAAGCATCTGTTTCTTAGGCATGGGGCCTGGAGATGGGCCCTGTGTAGCTGGTCTCTTAGGTTGCATGGTTGCTTTAGACTTGGTGAAAGCCTTGATGGAGAAAGAAGAGGAAGGTCTGATGACACCTTGAGTGGAGGCTTGAGTGGCTTCGGTATCTGTAGTCGGGGGTGTGGGCCGAGGAGCCTGCGACCTCGGGTACAGGAGACACCGGCAAAGATGTGTCGTCGGTAATTAGGGGCTGCGTAGGCACCTCGCTGAGAACCGGACCACGTGTAGTCGGCTTTGGCGTGGTGTCGGTAGAGGCCGCGGACCTCGAGTGTCGGTCCTTGTCTCTGCGTTTTTTACACAAAACCGGAGTCAGAGTATCCGACGACATAGTATAGTTAAATGCTTTCCCAAAAAAATGCTGGGTGAACTCCGCCCGACGCTTAATAGTGCGTTTGTTGAATGTAGCACTAAAGCGACAGACCGAGACGTCGTGGTCTGGGCCTAAACAAGGTATACAGAGGGAATGGAAATTCTTATGCGGTATTTGCTTCCCACAAGAAATACAATTATTAACTTTGTCTGACATCGGTCTGAGGCAAGAAAAGTTTCTAGCGGGTACTTAGCTTTTAAGAAG
This sequence comes from Protopterus annectens, assembly GCF_019279795.1. Lineage (NCBI taxonomy): Eukaryota > Metazoa > Chordata > Ceratodontiformes > Protopteridae > Protopterus > Protopterus annectens. Next base: position 961,196,818 of record NC_056734.1, on the reverse strand, counting down.
ACTTCGGTTTCCAAATTTTTCGTAATCTCAGGAGCTGGCCGACCGGCACTTGCGAATTGCTTCTGCTTCGGGCACCGCACGGCAAGAAAGACTGAAGAAAATGGCGTTGGCTGGTTCTTTTATACCCCTGTTGCACTGATGTCAGGGAAGAAGCGACGACAACCGATGCCGGACCTAGACTTTGGAATTCGGCCGACCGTGGACCCACCTGACAGCAGCTGTATGTACGATGAACATCATCTTAGTTTAACAGCTTTCTTCCACAAAAAAAGATTAACAGAAAAAGTGACACACCAGTCTAAAGAAACACTTTTACCTAGCTGTAAAGATTTTTTTCACAGAAAATGTTTCTGAAAAAAAAAAAACAGGGAACGTCCCCCCGAAGGAAAAATACAGATGGGTAAGATCTTAACATAACAGATTTCCTGCTTCTCATTGTTACCATATTCTTTACATTAGGGCTATACTGCAGAGGAAAGCCTAACATCTGGCTAGCATATCAAATACTTTTATAACTTCCAAGTGTTGTACATCAGACAAGTCTAACATGCAAAGAATAATGTACATAAGTGACGTATGGATGCTTAGTCTTTAGAACTGAAGTGCCCCAGGAGAACATGCACAACTCCAAAGAAAGCAATAACATGTACATTCAGGTAGGGAAGAAGGAGATAAAGATGGAAGAACACCCCTCAGCCAGAGGTAGAGCAACAGCAAATGAAAGGGGCAGGAGGGTGGGACAGAATACTACAAGAGTGAGAAGCAGGACATCTAATGTTATGTCAAAATTTTACACAACTGTACTATGTCCTTCGTGATCGATGTTGTAGTATTGTCTACTTTTGGGAGAGTATGGGAGGAGAAAGGCAGAGAACAGCCCTCCACAAACCAATAAAGGCAAGCCCTGGCAAAACACACCCTGGCTCCGGTAATTATATCCAACTTGTAATGTTTGGTATAAGTAACAGAAGACTAAGTACCAGCTTCTAATATGGATCAGGTATCCAGATCCATGAAAAAAGCACGAGAAAGGGCCACTGCTTTGGTAGAATGAGCATGGAGAGAAGAGAAAAGCTGCTTGCCAGGGGAAAAAAAAACAACAAAAAAAGAAATGGTCTTAGAAATACAGTAAGAGATGGTTTGCTTAGACAATGACAAACCCAGTTTCCTAGCATGAAAGGAAACAAAAGCTGCTCAGATTTTCTGATGCATTTTGCCTTATACAAGTAACATCTAAACTGTCTGTGTAAATCCAAGGTGTGCAATACCCTCTGACTAGAAGTCTGTGGACAAGGAAAAAAGGAGGGAAGATGAATCGACTGTTTCAAAGGCAAGTCAGTAACTACCTTGGGCATAAAACAGGATTGGTATGAAGAGACATCCTGGCCTTGTGAAAAAATAAAAAGGGAGAACCGCCATGAGTACTTGAAGTTCACAGATCCTCTGTCATAATAAAAAGACACCAGCAGTACAGTCTTCCAAGTATAATGATGCAGAGAAGAAAAGGCAGGCTCAAAAAGAGGGACAAGTCAATTTTTCAAGAACAAAATTGAAGTCACAAGGAGAATGAATGGGGTTTTTTAGAGGCTTCACATGAAGGAAGCCTTTCAGGAATTGTTTAACATCAAAACTAGAAGCCAAAGGAGCACTCATAGGCAGACAGGCAGAAATGGCTGACTAACTTAAACAGAACATGCAAAACTAAGTTTCAACAATTCGCACAAAGAAAGGACCATACGGACCACACAGAAAAAGGGTCCAGGACATGCTTGGGACACCAAATAGGAAATCTCTTCCACTTAGCCAATTAGGGATTTTATAGTGAGTTTTCTGTCCTCTGGTAAAACCCAAAGCATGACCACAGAAAAATCTGTCTCTGAAAGGAATCAAAACCCTGTCTCCCAAACTGTCAACTGAAGTGTGGACAAGTGAGGATAAATGAGAGATCTCTTATCTTGTGTGAGGTCATCCATCTTGTGAGGTACCTTGTGATGACTGCCATTGGCCAGGTGAATGAGAAGGGGAAACCAGTAAAGTCTGAATCAAAAGGGAGTCACCACTAAGATTGAGTGTCTCTAATGATTTTATGCAAGACCTCGATAAGTAGGGGAAGAGGAGGATAGGCATGGAGAAACATAACGTTTCAAGGAAAAGACTTGGCACTCTAAAATAACTGGAGAAGCATCCCTATATGTGGGTCTGTCCTGGACCTTCTCAAAGAGCCTGCCATGAGATTGCGCTCTGAAGGGATGTAAACTGCTTGAACAACAAAGTGGTGATAGAATGCAAAATTCAAAGCCTAGAGTCAACCTGCAAAAAATGCAAGACTTTGTGCTCCCTTGCTTGATTATGTACCACATGGCTTTGGTACCATTTTGCAAAGACCTTTAGAAGACCCAGAACCCAAAGAGTGAAAGGCCTAAACAGATGGGATTAGGGCCTTCATCACTCATATTGATATGGTCTGACATGTACTGATGGGACCAAAAGTCCTGGACTTTCATGTTGGAAGAAACCCCTTGATAATAAGCATCTGTCTACAGCTCCTGAGGAGGAGACAAAAAAGGTAGACCTGGATTTAGGAAAACCTGATGAATCCAGCAGTGGATTTCAAGCTTGAGACAAGCTAAGGAGGAGACCAGATATTCCAATAGGCGTCACTGCTGAATCTGAACAGTCTTGCGATACCAATTGAAATTCCTCATGTGGGTTTTGGCAAAAGGAACCCTGGGAATGGTGAATGCCAAGTAACACACGGCTCAGAGGAAATCCCTTGCAGAAAAGGCAGGAAGAGGAAGAGACTGGAAATAGGCAGTCAAGGAGAGGATCTTGGGTGGCAAGCCAACATTGGGATGGTCTGAATACTGCAATCCAAAAACACTTGGTCCTGGGTCCTTAGAGGGTGTCAGCCCAACTTTTTCAGATCGCTAGTGAACCCCACACTGTGCAGGAGAAGGCATAGTGAAGTCTAGATTTTGAAGCAACAGTTGTTGAGACGGAGCTTGAATTAGGTATTATTTAGACAATAAGGGAATATTTGAATTTTCGGAAATATGCAGAAGGCTATCACAGGGGCCAGAGATTAGGTAGATACCCCTGGAACTGCCAAAAGACCAAAAGCAAAGCAGAACTGATAATGAAAGGAAGAAACAAAGAAATAAAACTGTCCTGAAGAGAGGGTGAACAGGAATATGGAGGTAAGCATTATTTAAATCTAAAGATACCAGAAACGCTTGGGGAAGCAAACAGAGAAAAGTGTCTGAAGAGACAACATCCTGAAGGAAGGAACCTAGAGAAAGGTGTTGAAAAAGAAGAGGTGTATGACTGGCCTCAGTGACCCTTCTTCCAAGGAATCAGAAAAACATTCTGAAATAAAAATTTTCACTGTTGAGAAAAAGCAACAGGATGGATAGTTCCCCTGTTCCACTGTAGAAACAAAGGAAAATGAGGAAGTTGGCAAGGAGGAGGCTGAGGAAGGCCAGAAAATGAAATGACCATTTTGGATAATGGAGAGAACCCAGGCATCTTTGGTTACCTGTTGCCAAAAAGGAAAAAGTTAGCCTGAGTGACAGAGGAATCTGGCCTAGATGAAGGGGAGGCTGGATGTCCGATTGAAGCAGATTTGTCAGGAAAGGAAGGTTTCTGGCCAATACAACTCTCAGTTGGTTTGTCAAAAATCCACTTAGTAACCCCTCTTACTCCCAAGCAGTTGCCTAGGCTGCTTACTGCCAAAGGAACAATTAGAAAGAAAAATTATGTAAAATCTTACCATAACCATAAATGTCCTCCTCTTCACTGCTGCAGTATTCTTTGCCTAAGGGCTATCTCCACCAGAAGGCACCCGATGTCAGCCAGTATACAAGTGTCTTTTGCCACTGTAGGGTATGTGGTACATCTGATGTGAGCTGCAGTCGGACGTAGGCCATAAAACAGACATATGCACATACCATTCCCTCTGAACCAAATGCCCCAGGAGGAAAGCCAGACTAAGGATATGAATGGTCAATACATCCAGGATAGACAAGAGACCAATGGGGAAGGCAGGAGGGTAGAATACTGCATCAGTGAAGGTAAGGACATCTATAGTTATGGTGAGATTTTCTATGTCCTTCTATTCACCTGCTGCAGTATTCTTTACTTGAGGGAGAATACCAGAGCTCAAGAGGGAAGACAGGAGGAAGGAACAGAGGAACTCTCTATGAAGCCATGTAAAATGGCTTTGGCAAAACTGGTTATAGCTCTGGATATAGCATCCAGCTTGTAATGTTTGGTAAAGGTATGACTAGTAGGACCAGGTGGCTGCTTCCAGGATGGCACTGTTATCCAGTCCTTTGAAGAATACCTTTGATGAAGCCATAGCCCTGGTGGAATGGGCTTTCACAGATGCATCAAGATCCTTTTCTATGCTGAGTGTAGCAAAAGGAGATGGTTTTAGAAATCCAAGAAGAGACCGTCTTGCTTGGATGCAGGAAGACCCACAGACCTAAGGTGAACATTAACAAAAAACTGTTCAGATTTTCTGAGAGGTTTTGTCTGTGCACATCAAGTGAGTGCAGAATCCTCTCACTGTGATTTTGTGGAGAGGGGACGAAGGTTGGTAGCTGAATAAATTGGTTAAGGGAAGGCTCGTTAACCACCTTGGGCACAAAGGATGGGTTAGCTCTCAAGGATACCCTGTCCTTATTAAAGACCAAGGGGGAACAGCCATCAGGGCTTGGAGTTCAGAGAACCTTCTAGCTGAAGTCAGGGCTACTAGTAAGACAATTTTCCATGAGCAATGTTTGAGAGATTCTGTGGGTTCAAATGGGGGCAATGTCAATTTCTGTATAACAAAATTAAGTTCCTAGATGGAGGAATAGGTTTCCTTGGAGGCCTAATGTGTAGGTTGCCTTTAAGAAATTGTTTTACCTCGAACCTGGATGCCAGAGGTGGGATAAAGAGAAGCAGCGATAGCTGACATGCCAGTTTTAAGTGACAAATAGACCAGGCCAGCTGAGAGCAGTTCACATGAATATTCCAGAACCAGTGGTATTTCCCACTGCCAGTGGGTCTTGGTTCTTACAGAGACACCATACTGAAAACCTTTTCCATTTGTCAAAATAAGACTTTCTAGTGTTGGGTTTTCTAGTTTCCTGCAAAACGCTGAGCACATCCTCAGAGAAAAGGTGTCTGAAGGGAATGAGAATCCTATCAACCAATGTCAGCTGTAGTGTTGACAGGTGTGAATGTGCAAGGGATCCTCTGTTCTGTTTAAGAAAATCCACTCTGTGGAGTATCTTGTGGTGATGGCCCTTTGCTAATTGCAGAAGGGGGAACCAATGCTTTCTTGGCCAAAAGGGAGTCATCAGCAAGATTTTTAGTTGATCTTGCCTGACTTTGAGCAGGACTTCTGGTATTAGAGAAAGGGGAGGGAATGCATATAGGAACACCCCCAACCACGAGGAGAGGGCATCCACTTTCCAAGCCAAAGTACTTGGGACTCTGGCACAGAATTTTGGAAGTTATCTGTTCATGGGGGAGGCAAACAAGTCTGTGTGTGGGGTACCCCCCATTGGTGGACTTTGTCCAGGAACACATCCCTGTGAAGCATTCATTCGTGGGATTGGGTCCAGGACCTGCTCAGAGAGTCTGCCACAAGGTTCATGTTGGAAGGAATGTACACAGCCTGGATTGTCATGTTATGTTGATCCAGGAATTCCCACACTAGGAGAGCCAGTCTGCACAGGAGGTAGGATCTGGTCCTCCCTTGCTTGTTCACATACCAGAGTATAGTCATGCTGTCGGTGTAAATTTGCAGTGCGTCTGGGTGAATGAGGGAGTGGAAGGCTTGTAAAGCTAGGAGCAATGCCCACATCTCCCTTATATTGATGCAATCCCTTTTCTGTGAGATGGACCACCTTCCTTGGACTGTAAAATTGCCCAGGGAACACCCCAGGCAATGTCTGATGCATTTGTGCAAAGTTCTTGGACTAGGTCTAGGGGGTGTAGAGCAGTCTTGGGTTTAGCTCTACCTGCTGGATCCACCAGTTAAGTTCCCTCTTTAGGCATGGGATGAGGGGAATCAGGTACTCTAGTGGATAAGTGTTGAGTCCAGCCAGATCAGAGGAACCACTGGAGTTTCATGTGTAGCCTTGCCAGGGGTCCCATGGGTATGATTGAGGCCATAAAATCTAGTACCCTGAGGAATTCCCTGGCTATGATGTGGTTTAATGGGGGGAGAGATCAAAAGAAGGCCTGAAGGTCCTCTGACTTTTTCCAAGTGGTAGAGACACTTTCATTATGTCTGTCTGGATTTGTCACCCCAGAAAGGTATTGTCTTGGGATGGAGTGAGGGTTGATTTGATTTTCTTAAGTTTACAGTGAATCCCTGATTTCCCAGGAGGGTAATGGTAGTCTGTAGGTTCTGTTGAAGAACTGTATGTTCTGTATGTGCAGGTCGTCCAGGTATGGGAAAATCTGGATACCCAAGAGCATGCAGTGACCAACAACTGGAGACAAACATTTTATGAAAACTCTTGGGGCTATAGAGAGGCCAAAGGGGAATGCACAGAATTGAAAGTGCTATGGTCCCACAGAAAAACAAAATATTCCTGTACTTGGGGTGAATGGAGATGTAGAGCTAGGCATCTTTTGTGTCTAGAGAAGACATGAATCCCTGTGGGAGAAGCAGAGGAAAAAAGGTTTATAGAATTAGCATTCTGAAGGATGGAACCTTTAAGAAGGTGTTAAGATGAGAAGTCTGGGATTGATCTCCAGGGATCATCTTTTTTGGCCACTAGGAGCATTCTTGAATAAAATCCTCTCTCTGGATGCACAGGGGACTCTCTGAATATAGCCCTGTTTCCACAAATCTGACAGTAGGTCTGGGAAGAGATGAAGTTGTGCTCTGGGTGGTTGTGGAATGCCAAGAAAGAAGTGAGTGCCAAACCATGAAATATCCTTTTTGGATAATGGAAAGGGCCAATTGTCTTGCGAATGGTTTGCCCAGTCTTGAGAGCACTTGACAGGTGGAGGTAGAGGGGGTGTGGGAGAATGTTTGCAGGGTAGTCACATACTCCCTGCTCTGTCATTAAAGGGATGTTTTTGTTGGGGTGGTGCCTGAGAGGCTCTAGTCCTCTGTGCCCTCTTCTCTCCCCTAGAAGCTTTGCTGGTGCTGAGAAAGGCTGTGAACAGAGATGAGCTTGAAGGGGAAGTCCTTTGGAACCTGAGCACTGGAGACACTAAAAGCGTTTCAACTCTGACCTCCTTTGACTTTTCTTGTAGGGTTTTGAAAAGGGCAGCTGTAGCTGGCCCAAAGCAGACTGTATTGTCCAGAGGGGCATCCATTAATTTGGATCTGAAATCATCCTGGATTTGGAGTTTCTTTGCACTTGGGAAGAAGCTTCTAATATATTCAGGGATAAGTGCTTTCCCTCAGAATCGGAGTTCTGAGATAGCAATAGTTGATTGAGACATAAGTTCTAGGGAGTATTTAGTCATGTGCATCAGGGAGTTGTTGACTCTGAAAGCCAAAGTGGCTGAAGTGCATGCCTTTTCCCTAGCCTTTTCAGGTTTCTACTCTCCTTATCAGATGGAAGTAGTGATGTAGAAGGGAGCCTCCTGGAAGGCTTGCCAGTAGAAACAAAGATGACTGCTGGGTCTGCAGCTCGGCACTTGAAAAGAAATTGGCAGTCCTCCAGGACTTTGTAGAAATGGTCTCTTTTTTGGCGGGGGGAGGGGTTGGAGCCTGAGAGTCTGGGTTTTGAGATGCATGGTGGAAAGCATCCTAAAAGGCTAGATGTACTGGTGGCACTGCAGAAGAGCTGGGAAGTGCCACTTGTAAAAGTTAGTAATACGTTTTCTGGACATTAAGACTTGGGAAGAGTCCCACTTAAAATGTTCATGCATTTTCAGGATGGTCTCCCTGATGGACATTTCCTCCATGAGAGAGAGTCTGTCCTACTGACTCCTCAGGGGAGATGTATTCAGGAATTCAGCAGAGGGGATTTGAGTAGAGTAGTCTAAAGATTATTCTTCATAAGAGGATTCATATGAAGAGTTTGAGTCCACAGCCCTTTTCTGGGAAGGCTGAGAGACTGGGATGGGGGCAGGCTGAGCGGTAGGCTGCTCAAGAACCATGAAGGCCTGAAAGTCTGCAGGAGTCTCTTGTGCATTGGAAACATGCTTTGTCTTCTGTTTTTTCTTTGCTGGAGTGACTTTTGTAATGTTGAGGGTCCAAGATGAATGCCAGAGTTTGAAGGTTTCAAGCTTTAGCAGACTAGCAGCAGACATTTGTGGCAAATCTCGAGGTTCCTCAATGCATTCAAGCATGGGTTCCCCATCGACATCCAGATTGGACATCTGTTCCACCTCTTGAGACGTGCTCATGGCAGAATTCCAAGCAACCTCAGAAGTGGGTTCAGCCTATGACTCCATGCCTAGAATCAGATGTGCCGCTGGGCCGATGAACGCCTCAGCAGATGCATCAAATGGGTAAGGTCCAGCGGAAGGCGTAGGTCAAGGTTTCTTGACCTTATGTTTCAGTGGCTCAGCTTCAGGCCCTGAGGAGCCCTCCATGCCTTTAGTTAATTTTAGCCATTGGTTTTCCAAATACAAAGCTAGTGATGAAAGCCTACTTTTAGGTGTCTTAGGAATGGATGACTGGCAAACACCAATTTGTACTATTTGAAGAGGAAGAAGAAAAAAAAACACATTTTTTGTAATATTGCTATCTCTATTATCTGTATATCTCCTGTTTTTAACTTTGTAAAAAATTCTGTATGATTCTTGGAGCTTTTCTCCCCGGGCCTCTACTGAAAATGGACACGTCTCCAGCTAGACTAGCCCGATCAACAAATGTAAAATAAAATAAAATAAAATAAATAAATACTGCATGACTTATGGTCGTGGTTGGGGCCTGCGCAAGAGACACACTGGTCATGGCTGTCCCTATGTGGAATTTGTCTTCCACACTGGCACTTGTCCATCCTGGATGAGATAAAATAATGGCAAGTAAAAAGATTCCCCAACGGGGCACTTATCTGAAAGCAGAAGTCAGAAACACTGGAAACTGTATGACAGTTGGAGCTGGCATTCTGACTAGTGACAGAAAAGTTCTGAGGATGGTCCATGTGTACGTCCATTTTATGGCCTACATCTGACTGCAGCCACTGTCAGATGTACCATGCACCCAATAGTGGCAAAAGACTTTTGTATACTAACCATTGGGTGCATTCTGCTGGGGATATCCCTCAAGTAAAGAATATTGCGGATATCCCTCAAGTAAAGAATATTGTGGAAGTGATTAGGACATTGATTGTTCCTCTGGAACTTGGGTACAGGGGAAATAAAAATTTGTTTCAGGTCTTGCATAACCTTACCCTTATCCTGAAGGGTTTTAAACCATTCTGCAGCAGCAGTGCCAAAAGATTCTGGTTGCCTATAGGAAAATCTAAAAGTTTGGCCTTAATGTCCTCAGACAAGGCCTGAAGTCACAGTTAATATCTCCTCATGACAAAACCAGCTACAGCTGCCCCAGAAGAAGCATCAGCTGCATTCAATGGAATGGTGAGCAACTTGGGAGGCAGAACTCAAAAGAGTAAGAGCAGAGGTCTTACTGTCTGAATTAGGCACATCGCCCCCCCCCGAGTAAATACATTTCTAGTAATTTGGATCTAACAATTAATGGCCATAAAAGCCGAAGTAGCAGAGGTATACAAGTTTTCCCATGTCTAGTTATCTGGGTCTAACAATTAATGGCCATAAAAGCTGAAGTAGCAGAGGTATACAGTTTTCCCATACTTCTGACAGGGACAGCCATGCCACAGAGAAGGTAGAAGTTTGGAAGAGGAAAGAAGTTTGGATGGCTTACCTAGGGACAGAGAAACTGCAGGATGAGAAAAAAAATGTATGCAAGTATTTATGATCCTCAGGAACATTTTAAAATCAATCTGGCTTCTTTGCAAACAAAGTGAGAGTCAGGAGCCTGGGAAGCTACTGTGAATGTGCCCAAAGGGGCAGTTAAGACAGGAAGACTGCAGAAGGTCCAGATGAGTCCATTGTCAATAGTGCATATCATCTCTTTTGAAACTCTGAAATCTAGGAATAGTCATCATACAGACTACTGTGCCCCTAAAAGATAATTTTTCAAAAGTAGAGTCAGGCATAAATAATTTTTTTCATCAGACCGCAGGACTGAGGGAGAGTGGATCTGGGAGGAATATGGTAAGGATTCTTCAAAGTCCACCTCAATCAGATGAATCAGAATACCTAGGTGTCTCAGATGGGGAGGAAGACCAGGGAGCAGAAATAGGAACAGAAAATCCTAACCATAAAGGCATTAAACAGTTCCTGATTAAAAAAGAAACAGAAAACCAAACGTGGCTATTTAAAGGAACATTTGCCTTGAACACAAAAAACACAGAGGTGGTTCAGATCCCTGCCTATATTTGTTGAAGGTTCCATGCACTTCTTTCCTAAGATTTAGGGAGCTATATCAGCCATAGTTCCCCCTCTACATCTGTACCAGACTTGCATGGCCTCTGCAGACATTTGAGTAGGCAGCTCCATGTCAGCCTCTAACTTGGTCATGTATGAGGGAACTGGCATCAGCAATGGCCAGCCCTTTGGTCCTTCATCCAATTTCATCCAATCCACATAAGTGGAGGCTGGACAGCAGCAGGTTCACCATGTGCTTTAGCTTTTTTCTTAAGCGTCTGAACATTGGTGCAAGTGGATTTGGCCATGGTACCCTGACTCAATAACTTCAGGCACTGGCTTTCCAGCTAAATAGAAAGGGACAATACACAGCCATGGAATACGTACTCATACAAAAAGGAACTTTTCTTATCTATCTTTATAGGGTATCTGCCTCCCACACTCACATTTTCCCTTACTGAATGACATGAAAAACTAAAATGACGTGAAAAAGGAAGAAACCAGCTCTGTGAAAGGCATACAGACTGACTTCAGAAGTAGCATTTATATAGGTGGCAAAGAAGTTGCAAGGATTAGGCATCTGTATGTTGTACGTACCTTAAGCCTTGAATGTAGCACATGCATCTGACATACAACTCCTGGAAGGTACAAAAAGGCTTTGGTATGCTGGCCAGACATTAGGCTACCCTCGGCAAGATATCTCAAGAATAAAGAATACTGCAATAGTTATAAGGAAGGACACAATCTGTCCAGTAACAGAAAACTATTAGACTGGCAATCCTCTAAAGCCCATGAGAAAAGTGCTCTTTGGCTTGAGGAAAGCTCTGCAGGGCCTGGTATCCAAACAGTTGCTCTTTAGATGTACTAAAGCTGATAATGGTTTAGATGCATGAGAGATGCCCTTAGGCTTTGTAAGTTTAGCTGGCTGTTTTATCCCACACAGGATATAACCAATATATCAAAGGCTAATGAAGCAGTGATCAACTGACTATCGTCATCAAGTATTCCACGTCTTGAAAATACAGACTGTAATCCATCAACCACACCTGCAGTTCTCTCAGTTGTATTGTTTTGGAGAACTTGGAATACTCCACACATGGCACAATGGCATCTCTGAATGGCAGCAAGGCAATGCTCACCTGTCTTCACTGACCATCTACAAATAGACATGATAGCAGCTCTTCTTTTAGTCTGATGGGCATTACAGATGGAACTACTATGTAGTACCTAGTCTGACTCAACATTCCATACCAAAACATTACATGTCTTGTTCTTTCTTTGCACTGCACTCCTCCCAGATGTGATTTGTATATGCTTCTCAAGTTTACTTTGACATATTGAAGCTCGGTTTGCTCATATGGGAGTTTCTCAATAAACATTTCCTCTAACCATTTTTCCCTCATCAGTTCTTTGCTTGCTATCTATAGCAGCATACGGTAGTCAATGCCTCTCAGAAATGTTGTTGATTACAGTCCAAGGTTGCAGGATAGTGCATAAACTGATCACTGTTAAACCACTTAATAGTGATCACTCTTTCTGAGTTGGAGACCTCAAACAGACTTTTGCACCTGCAAAGCTCTCTAAATGGATGATGCAGGGGAGTTTGCCCCTGCCAAAACTTTATCATACATATATGCACATATTACTGTTGAATACTAGTGGATATGTACAATGCTTATATAAATAGAAGTTATCAGGATTTTTCCTCAAATGTATCAGGACTTCATTCATTTTCATATAATACAGCAGACCCATTGTCTCAAGCATCTGCTTTCTCAGTTGACTAAGGACCCATTACTTTTTCAGCTTTAAATATCAAGCTTCAGACATGACTTTTTCGTTCTGAAATTTAAAAAAAAAATGTATTTCATTCCTTCCTGATTATTTTTGCTCAGGCCATTCCTCCACTGCAGTATGTTACAGAAATTGCATTCCTCTGGCAATCTAATTTTTTTTTTTTTTACTTTTTCAGTCGTCACTAATAGCTGAAGTTTTACTCAAAGGTGCTCAGTATCTGTCAAATTTTTTGGCTACTCACTCCTGACAATCAGCTTCTTCAAGGGCATCTTCTCATCCACAATGTCTACAGATCATGATCTAGTCATCCCTGGACTAACTCCAACCCATGTTCTGGACCACTGAAGAGACTGAATTTTATGGAGCGGGGTTATACTGCAGCCATAAAATATTTCCACCCAAGGACTTGCACTGAGGAACTACAGTACTGCCCCAGGGAAAGACATGCAGTGGGCTACACTGGCATATCGTCCAGCTCTCGGCAGCTCACACCCATCCTCCACAATGGGCATAACCATACTCTCTGCCTGCACTGCCAGTGATCCAAGCCATTATTCAAATTTGGCCAGCCTGGGCTATATTCTCAGCTTATCACTCTATACCTGTGCAGGCATGACTCAGCTTAATATCAGAGATGTCTGTGTGACAAAATGATTAACTGTCTACAAACTCAGCCTCGTTTTGCACTCATCTTTTTTTCATCATTCCTGGACTTTCATTAGTCATACAACTCCAAATATTAGATTTACTTAAGTCTAATTATTTGATAAAGGAAATACTTATTTCTTGTACTCTCAAATTAGTTGTGACCTTCTGTGGCAGAATGGATTAAGTGCTCAAACAGCATTTTCTAATATTCCCCAGTCCTAAAGCTGTCTACATATTTTCTGACGAGATGAATTCTGCACCTGTATCTTATTGAATTCTACATTCTGTCTAGTCATTTTCTGCACCTGTATCTTATTGAATTCTACATTCTGTCTAGTCATTTTCAACACTTTTGTTTTTCAAATTGCAATTTTTATTATCTTGTGCACCATATACAACCAAGATGAACACATAACAGAAGAAAATACAAAGATGGTGACACAAAATTTGAATAATAACAAGGACAATAACAATCATTGCTATCTCTGATTCTCTAAATACCAATTATTTACAATAGTGCTACTATACTCGGGGTAGAAAATATCAAAGACAGAACCTTGTGAGTTAAGTTTGTCAACATACTTGAACTAACAGGAATAGTGTTAATTCATGACCATTTTTTTTAAGTCTGAGATATATTCTAAGACAACCATTTAGTAGCGTGTTTGATAAAGGGTGTATCAATATCCAGTGTCCAAAATGTGATTAATTAAAAGCTTCCAAAAATTCTGATAATCTCATTTTTTTTAGCATTTATTATAATTAATCTTTGAGAGGATATGTATAATGAAGCCATATTTCTAAACCCATTCCATGAGAGTTTGGTACAATCTAACTAATTTTTAGTCATATACAATTTGATTAGTGAACATATAGTTATTAAAATATGAGCTTTCATACTGGATAATTTAGGATCTATAATGTGGAGAATCACTACCTCCCCAGATAATGTTGATTTATGGTAACCGATCTTTTCTAATCTTACCTTAAGAGATACCCATAGATTCTGTGCATATTTGCAATACTACAGCATATGTAAAAGATCTGCTTGTGGGTAAGTAGCAGCATTTACATGCAGGAGATATTTTGGAATCAAATTTATTCAAAATCATAGGAGTAAAATATACATTGTTACTGATCATTAATTGTGAATGAATAATTGTTTTGAATGGAGATAATTTAATAGTGAGCTTTATTGCTTTAAATTTTTGTTCGTTCGTAAGTATAGCTTCCTTTAGCGTCCCAATATTTTGCATAAAGTAATGAATTTCCATATTTAATCTCATTTATGAGTCTATATGTTTTAGAGGGTTTTCTTTTCACTACATAAGCTCTTCAGAACATCTAGAAATCTATTCAAAACCATGTCAATTATCTGTGTGTCTTTAATTATTGATGAAATTGTCTCCCTTATTTGGCATACAATGATCATGTATTTATATTAAGCTTTAGTGCTTCACACACCTCATGCAGAGTTCTCTTTATGTCTGTAGAAATACCAAACTGTACACTTTTATTAAAGGAAAGTCTGTAAGGTTTAATGTTTTTATTAATTTGTATATTTGGGTTTATATGTATCAGTTGAAAAAATGGGAGAGCCTTGTCCATATCTATGTTTTTTATCAGTTCTTGAAAACTCAATCATCTGTTTTAACATTCAGTTAATCTTGCTCTCTCTCACATTTATTGAAGTTAAAAAGGGAATAACTTTGGGATTTATATTATTAGCAAACACATGCAAGTGCCATAACTTAACCCAAGTTGGATGCCAGGGTTCACTATTCATTAAAAAATTTGAGATTAATAATAGTCTATTTACATTTATAATTGTATAGTATATTGTGAAATTAGGTAAACTCAGACCCCCTTTCCCTTTTGGGTATATTAGTTTTAGATATGAAATCCTAACAGACTTGGGGTACCAGCTGAACTTGGCTAGTTCTTTGTTAATTTTCTGGAAGAAGAAATTTGGAATGTTTGGGATGACTGAATTAAAGTGGTATAACAATCTAGGAAGAATATTCATTCTAATTATTGCTGCTTTTGGTATCGTGGATAGTTTCAATTGCCTCCATCTATGCAAGTCCTGTGTAATGTTACTCCATACTTTATATACATTATTCTGTAAAGTAGATATGCAATTATGGTCATAAGATAGCACTAGGTATTTGATATTGTATACCGTACTGAAAGGAGAGACTGGAAGGTAGTTTTCTTTGTGATTAAGAAGGTTATTGGGGAAAATATCATATTTATTTTGGTTTACTTGGTAGTTTGAAGCTTCTGAGTAGATATTCATTGAATTTATAATTTTCTTAAGATCTGAATTTGGGAGCTCAAAATAGATGTTCAAATCATCAGCAAATGCCGTCATCATAACTCTAGAGTTTAGAATTCTGGTAACTGAGTGAAATGTCCTTTGTGAGAGATGCAGGAAAAGTGGTTCAATACAGAGACTGAAGAGTAGAGGAGATAGTGGACATCTTTTGTCATGCACCACTAGCTATCTTTATGGAACTAGACAGAATTTTGTTAATGTATATGTATGTTTTAGAGTTATTGTATAAAGTTTCAACTAGGTTAATAAATTCTTTAGGAAAGTTAAAATGGGAAAGCGTTCTAAATAAGAAGCTCCAACTGATTCTGCCGAATGTCTTGCATGGATCTAGAACTAAAGCGTATCTAGAGTTTCTATCTTTTTTAGTGAGCTGGATCATTAAATCCAGTGTTAAAGCATTATTCCAAGCATGTCTACCATACATGAAACCAGACTGTTTCAAAAAAAAAAAAAACAATTGATGGCATAATTTTCTTAAGTCTCTCAGCTAGTAGTGATGCAAGTATCTTAATGGCTACATTAATTAGGGATATTGGTCTATAGTTATTAGGATCTACAATGTCAACATTATTTTTAGGGATGAAGATAGTCTTTGATATGTTTAGATACAAGTCAGTTATATCCTGCGTTCTAATGTAGTTAGAACCCTTTAACAGACTGGATGAGAGTCTATAGTTAAATTTTTTACAGAAGTCTGTCATAAATCCATCCGGGCCTGGTGCTTTACTTATTTTTAATTTTTTAATACCCTCAACTATTTCTTGCTGTGTAAAGGAGGCTATCAATATTTTTACTGGATTGTCATTTATCTTAGGAAATGTAAGATTTCCCAGAAAATTTTCAGTTTCAGAAGTGGGAATCTTCTTATCCTTCATAGCATAATGTTCTGTATATATTTGCTCAAAGACTTCTAAAATCTGATGGTTAAACTTAAATGTTTTATCCTGGTATTGAAGGAGAGTGATCCTTGAGGTTTCCTGCCTATTGTTTATACTTCTCGCAAGAGCTCTAGATGGAACCTGAGTGCATTCTGAATATCTGGCTATGAATTTTTGTTCTTGCAGAGTATAATTCTGCTGATGTAATTCAAACAATTCTTTCTGTAATTTACTTATCTGCTTCTCAACAGTAGAACTCTAAGTTCAAGGGTTAGTCTGTTTTCTTTTTCTCTCCCCACTTTATTAAAATAAGAAGCTTTTTGGATTAACATACCTGTTGTGTCGCCTTGCATGCTGCCCAGTGAACATCGTATGAAATATCAACAGATGATAGATTGTCAAACACATCTAGAATATTTAATATTTCTCTATTCATTACTGGTTTAAAGAGTAGATTATTTAGGGACCAATTCCTTGCTTTATTTTTGTTAGCTAGATTAGTTGTCCAGCTGATTTTGAGTTTAATCATTGAATGGTCTGATAAGAATCTGGGCTCGGAATAATACTTTATTTCTCCCCCTGCTAGTGAATCAGAAATTAGAAAGAAATCCAGCCTGGACCAAGAGTTGTAACATTTAGAGTAATATGTAAAATAATTTCTTTCCTCTAGATCTACACTAAAAGATATGGGATCAAGAAGGTAAAAATCTGACAAGTTCAGTTATGGCTAATGAGGCTTGAAAGTTGTGAGTTTACTTTACTAGTGCGGTCCATCTGAGGATCTATTACTGCATTCCAGTTTCTCCCCAGTATGTAATAATGATCAGGGAATTTGCTTAACAGACTGTAAATTCCAAAATTAAATCCTGTTATTTAAAGCATGGACCATAGACATTAATAAATAGAATCGGTCTTAATAGTTTTGGGTTTACTGTAGTGAAGTAGCGTCATCTTCCTTCCATATCAAAGTTACATTCTGTGATTGGATCCTGAAGATTTTTTTAATAATAGCAGCAACACCCTTGGAGTTATAGTGCCATCTCCAGATACTATGATAGATTTTATCCATTTTTTATCAACATCTCCTTCCCTTTGATCTTTTCGCATGTGGGTTTCTTGTATATAGAAGATATTTGCCTCGGATTTAAAAATAAGATGTAGTAACTTTTTCTTATTTTTATCTTGCAGCCCTCTCACATTCCATTAGTTCACTGTTCACATATTTAATCTTTGTGATGTAACTCAGATATTGCCAATTTATAAAGTTCACGTCTAACTGTGTTCAAACACCCATATTTCTTCATCTCTGACTTTTTGGCAATGCTTCCCATAGTAGTAGCACTGGACTCTTCCATACCTAACCCTGTGCCTGCCCACATAAAACCTCTAACTGAAAGAGATACACAAGAATGAGTTACAAAATAATAGAATAGGATATTGCTGCTATGTCTGGGAGACTTGTAACCCATTCTTCCAGTTCTTAAAACCAAACTGATTTACTTTATTTATAACACTAAAGCTAATATACAATACGTCTATTCCAAAATGTGTCATCCTACGATTAACACCACACAACCGTTTAGCTCCTACTAAACTGTTGTGCCTACTTATAATAAGAAAGGTTTTAGCAAAATTTATCCAACTATTACTAATCTCAGTTGCTTTTATCTAGGATATGCAGCTGGAATGTGAAGAAAAAATAAATACTGACTAGGACAGAAAAGGTAAAAAGAGGAGTATACAGTAACCATTGATATGTTAATCCAACATCGGTATGTCTAGTATTTATGATCCACCTGTCTAATACATTTCCAAAGGTTTAAGTAAATAAAAATCTGACTGCTTACTGGAAATCTAAATTTCAGGTTTGTAGTCCCTATTACTGTAATTATACATATACACATCAAGAAACCAAGGATAAGGAATAGGAAGGTACTTCCAAGTTGCCTTAGTATGTTTTAAGATTTTCCTCAAGGGTAGATTGTGTGTTACAGACTTCATCAAATATATTAGTCCAGAATCTTACCATACTGTAAACATGTTACATAAAGCCTTCAACCATGAGTTAATGTATTTGTTGTTTCAGCTTCAAAAACATTTAAAAACCAACAACACTGTCAATCTGACTTAATATTTAGCTTTCCTTAATCCTTCTTATTCTTGTAAGTCACTTTGGATACCACCAGAAACTGACAGCTTGGCTTTTGTCTCTTTAATTAGCAAAAGTTCCAATAAAAATCGTCGCTTATAGTATGACCTCTAACATATCTTCATCCTGTCAAGTTAAATGACAGTTTTTAGACTTGCATCTAGCCAGCATACTTCCAAGGTGTTGTTTCTGTTTCCTATTGAATCTCTCTACACAATTATGCCATCACGATGAAATTATGCACTCTGAAATATCAGAAGTTGTTGCCTTAAATGCTCTCTGCTGGACAACCTTTAGGTTACTGTTCGTTCCTCCCCCCTTAACACGCCCATGTGTATATTTCTTGTTGACCCTGCACAACTTTATTTGAACAATATTACAAATATAAAAAGGCGAAGATATACAAGGAAAAAACAAGCAGGAGAAGAACGAGGACAAACTGATGTAGCCATCCTATCTTTACTTTCCCTCTTCCAAGAGAAATGAAAAATTAATGATTTGTTCCTTTCACAGGAAGATCAGAGTTCCGGAGATCTACCAAAGCACTTCATAAATGCAACTTTCGCCTCTTTAGGTGTGTCTACTGCATATTTCTCATCTTTATACTGGAAAACAAGTGTATTTGGGTACCTCATTTGGAATTTAATTTGGTGACTGATCAAGTCCACACAGAAAGCAGAGAGATTTTGTCGCTTTTTCTTAATTTCTACTGGAAGATCTTGTGCCATAGTGATTTTATTACCATTCCATATAATTTATGTTTTTTAGCTGCTGAGAGGATTTTTTGCTTGTCTTGATATTTTAAAAATTTTGACAAACTTGTCTTGGGACAGATGTGTCTTGTTTCTTAAACAGTGAGCGATGGGCTCTCTCAATGACAATTTCTTTAGTGTGCTCTTCTTTCGGTAAAAAGCTTTTGAATATTTGATCAATAGCTCATGGTAACTGACTGAATTCATATCTTTCTGGTATTCCTCTGATCTGTATATTATTTCAACTTCTGGCTTTTAACTCCACCAGCTTTTGCTGAATTTCAAGTATTGTATAGTTTTTGGCGCCAATTTCTTCTTTTAATTTTCCAGTCTGGAACTCATTTTCTTTTGTTTTGGATTCAATATAATCCATACGTTCGGCTATCTGGTTTATTGTTTTTCCAAAATTTGAGTTGTTCTGAGAAGCGCTGCATTAATGTTTGGAAAAGAGCTTGTTTAAGTTCCTCCATTTGAATGCTAGATTCAGGTTTCTGTTTAGTCGTACCTCTCACACAGTCCTGTTTTTTTAGTTATTTTCTGTCTTAGACAATGCGTCTTTCTCCGGTAAAGCTATAGCTGAAAGTTTTGTTTTTGAAGTTAGTGTCTCCATTGTTTCTATCTCTTTTGCTATTCTGAATTTTTTCCAGGGCCAATTGCTACTGCAGTGGTGGATTGCTAGCTTCAGGCCTACTGCTACATGAGTCCTGGACTTGGGATCTGCACCCGTACTGGATGAATACCCTGTTCTTTAGGCTGTTTTTGAGTAAAACCTAAACCAAAGATATTATTGAATGGAGAAAGTAATCTTCTCTAATATAGTCTCTCCTTTTAGCTCAATCCTTGGCTTTAAGAAAATTTTAATTTTGTTGGGAGCTCTGTGGAGAGGGTGTTTACTGAATATCCACCATCTTGGAATCCTCTAATTTTCAACACTTCTACCAGTTAGCCTCGCACTCTAGCATTTCTGTCTCACTAGTGAAGATGCATTTTCAATCTTACCAATAGAGACTTTTCACATCTACTGTGCTCACAAAATTAATTTTCATATTTCCTTGCAACACCATACAATTTTTTTCCCTACGTTTTTACACATCTTTACAAAATACCCTTTTCAAGTACAAATTCTGCAGGATTTACTAAAAGCAATACAACTCATCCAGTCTTTATCTAGCCTCCAGCTTGGATCACTACAGTGCTCTGTTTTTCATATTCATTACTTTTACAACACATACTGCTTTTATTTCTCATTTTGGTTTATTATTTGACTCTTATTTTTACATACAGATTTTCTCAGTTAATTCTTCCATCCAGTTTAATAATAAATAAGAATAAATCTGAGCAGGTTATACTAACCAGCATTTGACCATTCAAAGAGCAAACATTCATATTGCTGAGACTCTACCATACTGAACAGCAGGAAATCGATCCCATAAAGTTAGCCTAGGAAAGGCTTAATCAGGTGAGGAAGGGAAGTCTTGCACTGGTTTTGTTACATTCTTGTACTTGTACTAAACAAATAATAATCCACAAGACTATGATACAGAGATGCAGGGGACTGCATGCAACGTAAAATTAAAAAGAGGTCCTGGGTGCAGACTTGAATCTGCGATACTTCCTTTTCCAGGTCGCTTTGTGGAATCACTATGCTAGCAAGTAGCAGGTGGAGTACGGCTACTATTTATATTGACCTTGGTGTTGCTCATTCCAAATGGTGCAGCATTATGTAATTAATTTTTGTTTTCTTGATTTCTTGATTTACAGTATTGTAGAGAGTTAACGATATCACTCGCAGCTCTCTGAACGATCAGATGTTGACTGATGTTACATACTTCAATTTAATGTTACAAAACACTTTCATCAATGCAACCATAATTTCAACTTATCTACAGAAATACAAAGCTTTTGATAAAATCCAGATTTACATCTATTAAAATCCTGTCCCCGATGCATAGCATTCCCTGTATCTATCTGGAAAATATCACTTTGTTCCACTCCACAAAGGAGGCAGCTCCATTCAGCTGTCAAACTACAGACCAGTAGCTATACTTTCCCCTCTAGCTAAAATTATGGAAAAGTGCATCCATAAACAACTCTTGCACTACCTCATTCAACAATCTCCTGGCCAACTCCCAGCATGGATTTAGACCACAGCACAGTACCACCACAGCCCTCCTTCTCCTTTTCTAATGTCACAAATTCCAACTGTAACAACAACAAACTATCTTCTGCCCGGTTTCTCAACCTTTCCAAGGCCTTCGACAAGATTAACCACCAGTTACTCTTACTTACCCTAAATAAATTATCCCTAAACAACCATGCTATACAATTGTTTCAATCTTATCTTAGTGGAAGACAGCAGGCTGTCCTATGGCAGGACAAACTCTCAATCCCTTCTCCCCATTACCCTTGGTGTCCCTCAAGGCTCCATATCAGGTCCCCTTCTTTACTCCCTCTTTATCAATGACCTCCATGCTGTAATCTCAGATGCAACCTGTATACAATATGCTGATGACTCCACCCTGATTTGCTCAGCCTCTACCCCTACAGATCTCCTTACTTTAAATCAGAAAACCTTTAACACAGTGCAAAATTGGCTCTCTTATCAACAGCTGATATTAAACCCCAACAAGACAAGACAAAGCTATTGCTCTTCTCCCCTATGTGCAAATCCTCTCGACCTTCATTTACTATAACAAATGGGACCATAATCTCACCAGATATGTGTACCACACTCCTGGGTGTTATAACTGACAACAACCTTAAATATGACATGCACGTTAACCAAACTATTAAAACCAATAATAAAAAACTCGGCTCCCTATACAAAAATAAACCTTTACTCACCCCTCTAGCTAACACTGCAATTACCATCTGCTTTCAACTCTACTCTATGCCTCACCAATACTCACTAACTTGAATAAAACTGAACTCGGCAAACTTTCTAGCTGCTACAATCAAATTGCCAGGTTTGCCACAGGAACTCCTTACCGGACCCAACACTGTCAAAACCTAAACCTCTTAGGTTGGCTAGAACTGTCCAGGCTAATTCAGTATAATCAAGTCATTGTAACATTCAAGGTTATTAACCATCCAGAAAAAACACCTTCCCTCAAAAACATTATCCATCTCTACAAAAATGCCAGGCCACTACATTCCACTACAAAACTTTTGGTTCAATCTGTTAAAGCTAAGAACCTATGTGGAGAATCTTTGTTTGCAAATTCAGTAGGCAAAACCTGGAATTCGTTCCTATCTGACCTTACAGTGAACCCCTCTCTTAGCCATTTAAAAAAAAAAAAATCTAACCCAGTACTTTAAAATTCACTGGTTATGTCCTTGCTCTAACCTTGACTAAAGCCTCATCTACTACCATATCCCTGCAATTTTTATTCACAGCGATTAACCTCCTACACTAAAAGGTTTGAAATAGGAACTTAACATGTGTGCAGATACTTTGTACATAAGTTGCAAATATAGGTTTGATAAGAGAAACTAACATATATGTATATATTTCTGATTATAAACTGTATTCTTCATAGGCTTGAAATGTGAGACTAACTTGTATGTTGATACAATATGTTTGCACATAAACTGTAACTTGCTTGTCTTTATCCGTTTGTAAGTTTGGAGCTTTTCTCCACAGGCCTCCACTGAAAATGGACATGTATCCAGTCGGACTATCCCGTTCAACAAATGTAAAATAAATAAAATAAAAATAAAATAATTTCTTACAAGATAAATTATTCTGTCTTGTATTATACAACAGTACAGCTCAACAAATTTTGGCTATATTCTTCAGTGAGTAGCATATGCCTCTACAGTGCCTGTATGACACTGTGTTCATGTAAAGAGCAAACGTTTGATAAACTGCATTTTTTTTCTTCTGTGCTGGCAATTACTGAATTTTTCATTAATTGCTTTTTTTCTTCAACATAAGAGTTTAATGCCTTTACGCTTCTTACTGGAAAACGCACTGAATCACTATTAAACAGTTCATTTAGAGAACTCTGCAATACTTTTGGAGTGTTTCAGCTACATCCAGAGCTATCCAAGTTAAGAATATTTTCTAGATTTACTGAACTTAATCTTGCTTTATACACCGACCACAACTATTTTGAGTGTTTTAAGACATTTATTTAATTTTGTGGCTAAAATAGTAATTTCTCTGTTTGTTGGCTTTTCTAGTTCTGTGCCCCTCCAAATCTCCTTGCAGAAGGTTGAATTAGCCAGGGTCTTAACTGTTTGGTAATAGTTTGTTTAATCTATACTTGACAGCTGCTTTTTTTTGTGCTTTTACATTAAGAAATTCCAGAATTTTCCATCTTGTGGCACAAGGTTTTTACCTGGTCTCTGAGTGGGAAGCATTGCAGGAAGCTCAAAATGTGGTTATTGTCTGGAGGGCATATGAGCCAGTTCACGCTTTTTTTCTCTGCTACAAATTAGTCAAGTTTGAGCAGAGCTGCCAACAGGACAGTGGCAGTTAGCAGTTCTCTGTAGAGTAGCAAACACAGACAGTAAAATTTCTCTGTAAAATTAGGATAAGATCCAAAACCTGTTAAACGGTGTGAAATTGTGTGGAAATAAGCTTAGAGCAGCTATCTTGCATATTGAATAACACTACCATATTTTAGCATTATCTTGTCCTTAACCCCAGAAACTACCCAATCCTTAATCTTAAACAGGCCACATTATTACAGGGCTGGACAACATAGTCAATTTCCAAATGTCCCTATGGCTAGCTTGGTAGATCTGGGCAGTCTAAGGCAATGTAGCAATTGTCTCATGTTCACATACAAGTTAATGATAAAATAACATGGTGTGCAAAAGATGTTAATACACAGCTTCCTTGAGGCAAAAATCTTGCACAGAAAGAGGGCTGTCAGGAACACCCACACTACATATCCCACACACACACACACACACACACACACACACACACACACACACACACACACACACACACACTGCTCACCACATACAGACCTTCTTGTACAGAGTTGCTTAAAAGAAACCTTCCCAAATCTCATAGACCACCAAAGCCAAATAATGGCAGGACTGCTCCTCAGTAATCACTAAAGCACACATCAAAAGCAACACCAAACATCTTGCATAAGCGTAAACTCAATGGTCCCCCAAGAACAAAGCCCATAAGGCAAACATATACTTTACCAAATATTCTTGTTATTGGAGACTCCACTGTGTGACAGAGATGCCCCACTCATTCAACAGGTTAGACAAGATAATAGGTAGTTGCTTATCCGGAGCAAGGATCTACAATATTATGAATGCACTCAAGTTACTGTAACCTAGGTAACAATATGATTTTACCATAGTCCATGTCAGTGTAAATGACCTGAGATACCTCACCTGACTACAAGTTGACAGACATAATGGATCTCTCGGAACATGCATCACAACTGGGTATACGAGCCTTGCTTTGAACATCATTCTACCTTCACCAAGGATGATGCTATAGTATGAACATAAAGATTGACAGGTTTATAGATAGTACTAGGCTAACTGTCCTTGTGGGCCATTTTACGCCTAGCCAATTAACCCATGTCAGAATCAAACCCTGCACCTTGTGCCTATAAGGTGAGCTCCTTAACCACTATGCCTTAGTCTCTGGTGTCACTCCAGTGGGATCCAATGCCTGTCTGCATGGGAGGACATGGTCAAAGACCATTTTGCTTTGCTAAGCACGAGCTGTTCCCATCCCTTCCAGGCTTTTGGATATTGGCCAACCTCCTTCAAGCCTTTTTTAGGCAATGCCAAAAAGATGAAACTACCAAGTAAAAATGTCTACACACAGTCTTAGTGTTACTGCTCAATGCTCAGAGCCTAAACAAAAAAAAAAAAAAACTCGACAACTCCTCCTGACTCTGGAGAAGGTAGACTTTTGTACTGTGACAGACTTGGTTTACAGCTGTAGAAAGTACTCAGAAGTGCAAGGCTACAGTGCATTCCATAAATTTAGACCAACAACTGCACAGACCAAAGCCAAAGGTGGAGGTCTCAATCTCCTTTAACAATAAACATGCCTCTAGGTTGGATAAACAGAATGATACCATGGATCATCCATGTGGAAGTCACCATAGATGAGGCATGTCCCCATATCATGGCTAGCTAGTCATCTATACCCCTAGAGTCTCATGACTAACCTAAACATACTAGAGAAGCTCACTATCTAACCAAACACCCTATTCATGAATGACCGACTACCTATCTACCGAGTGGGAAATCTACACTGCCTCAAACTCACAGGCACAACACTTCCTAAACATTATTAACATATACACCCTGGAACAGATAGCGCACACTCCAACCAGAGGATCAAACATAATGGATCTGGTACTCGCCAACATGTGAGAGCATTGCAAACCCTCCCTCACCCAATCACATCCTCATGACTGAGATTTGACCACAAAGTTGTCTTATTTAAAGTAAACAGTTAACTATTCCAAGGGCAAATGACATTCTATTAAGTGACAGTGTCTAAATTCAAGGCTTCCCCCCAACACAAAGACGACAGCTCCCTATTCAAAATTATTCAGACTCCATATACAAACATGTAACTAGTTGCATAGAGGCTGCTCTTCCTACCAGAAATAAACCCAAAACAAACACTAAAAACACATGGCCACAGTGGTGAAGAAATCCTTTTACTTTGCGTAACTCATAAGGAAGGCCATGGTATCTTGGTTCAAACAGGTCATTATCCCACTGTACTCTGCCCTTATCAGACCAGAGTACAGTGCTTGCTTTGCTATGTACCTGACTAGGCATATGCAGCAACAAGAGCAACCTCAGATGTTCCTTACAAAAAGGATACAAGGCATAATACACCTGACAGATGCAGGGCACCTTAAAACCCTTTCCTTCTACTCAGTCTCCTATAGACTGCTGAGGGGTGATCTATGCCTGACTTCCAAGTCATTCGCAAAGCACACACTTATGAATCTACATATTTGTTAGGTCATACATTACCAGAAATGCAAGATCTAAGGACCTGGATTTTGTCTGACTTAAATAGAACATGCTGGAGAGACAAGTGCATGTCCCCAAGACCGCCCCTCCTATGGAACAGGCTTCTCATCCATGGGAAGCTGAGTTCATCTATTACCCAGTTTAAGCGCAACATAGACCTGTGGATGGGGAATATGAAATTTACACCAGGCATCAATGTCAATTTGGATCCAGGGCATCAACACTCTTTCAAGAAAATGCGGCTAGGCTTAGAAAGGACCCATGGGTCATTAGCCTAGTAATCTATAAAGCAAACCACAGTGGTGGAATCCTCACGTAAACAGAGTATATAATAAAAGAAACTCATGGTCAAAATTTGGAGCAGCAACTACCTCAAAGACAAGTGTTCTCTTGTACAACTAAAAAGAAGTTACGTACTCACCATAACTTTCCAACTGTGTTGCCCATTTTCGGTCTTCCTCATCTTATGGGTTCCAATCTGATCCATTGGATCCATCTCTGCGGTTGCAAAAGCTTGTGGCAATCAGAAATCTCTTGAGCTGCTCCCTTCCCCACAATGCACCAACCCAAATTACTCCAGATCTTGTTTGCTAATAACAGCAGAAAGAAATACTGCAGTTACAGAGAGAGAAGACCATATCTGGAGCTATATACCAAGAAGGGGCATACTTAAAAACACTCGCTCTTCCAGGAGATTTTAGGGCAGGAGGTTGGTGGGAGGGGAGTTGAAGAATGAAAGTGGACAACACAGATGGAACATCATGGTGAGTACATAACTCCTTTTATCTGATGTCAGTTTTCATTCTGTCTTCAACTTATGGGACAGAGTCCCCAGCTACCCAAATCCCCAGGTGGATGCAAGAAAGGATATTCCAGAGCACCACTGAACCAAATGATGCCCTACCTCTGGAGACCATATCTAATTTGCAATGAATAACGAAAGTATGGGGAGTAGCCCAAGTTGCTGCTGCACAAATGTCATCCATGGAAGCTCTAGACTGGAAGACTGAAGTACCCATGTCTCTCGTTGAATGACCCCATAATGGTTTCAGCAATGTAATGCCCAATTTGTTATATGTATAAGAAATACAAATCAGTCAGCCGTCTGGCCAGTTATTTTAAAAGGTTTTCCTAGTTATGTCAAAAAAGTAAAAATTGTTCAGTCTCATGATATTTTCTGTTCTGTGTAGGTTAAAACACAATTACCTGTGGACAACCTATAAATGTAAAGTGTATTCACCTTTGTTAGTAAACTTGGGGAAGAATACTGGTAAAGTAATAGATTAATATTACACTCTGAAACCACTTTATGGAGAAAGGGAATGTTTATTTCTAAGGTGACCCTGTCTTTGTGAAAGATCAAGTAAGGTGGTTTCAAAGACCAGGCCTGCACCTCTGAAATTCTGGCAGAAGTAATGGCTACTAGAAAAACTGTTTTCCAGGAAAGACACTTAAGGTTACATTCAATAGGGGGGGGGGGGCAAGTTCCTTCAATACCAAATTGAGGTCCCATGGGGGAGTAGGATCCCTAAAAGGAGGCCTAAGAAGAAAAGTTCCTCATAAAAAAGTCTTCCAGAGTCTATGAGAGGCAAAAGACGTACCTGCAAATCTCATGTAAAAATTTGATATAGCTGCCAATTAAATTCTAGGATACTATGCAAAGGAGCTGAAAATGGATCAACATTATTTTGAGGGGCCCAGTAATCAAATGTTCTCCATTTGTTGGAACAAGGATTCAAGATTCAAAGAAACTTTGTCATTTATGAAACAAGTCCCACCTAAATGAAATTTTGAGTGCCTGCTGTTTTACAGGAGAAAAACACAAAGACGGACATGATAGTTATTACAGAATAAACAATAACTAAAAGACAAATGAAAAAGTAAGTTTACGAGTAAATGGTTTATGGGAAGATAAAAATATATGCTGAACTGGGGAAGACAGCATAGGTTGCCTGGTTATTAATGGAATTGGAGAAGCCAGGAAGTCAACCTGATGCTTAGTATGTCTGCATGGATCATGCCTGTTGGGTGAGACAGGAGGTGTGGAGATGGATCCAGAATCCATGTTTGGTGGAGTAAGGCCAAAGGCATGAGAACCAGATCAGAAGGGTGCAATGAGGATAACTTTGCTCTTCAACATGGCATTTGGAAATCAGAAGGATTGGTGGGTAGGCATAAAGCAGTCCATGGGGGAGGGGGGGCCCAATGGGGAAGCAAAGCTTCACTCTGAGACTCACCTTGTGGGGTTAATTAAGGCAAAGTAGCTGCTGGATTTGTTGTTTAGTGGGGGGAAACAAAAAGGTCAGAGCAAGTCTGATTCCACTGATGAAAAATCAAAGCGGTCACATTCTTGTTGAGACCATTCGTGAGGTAGAAGAATGCACCTGCTCAACTTGTCTGGTATCAGACTGGATTTCCCCGGAATGTGTGTTGCTATGAGAAAGCCATTGGATGAAATCACCCATTGCTTCTCAACACAAGGGTTAAGATTTAGTCCCTTCCTTGTTTGTTGATGTACCTAACACTGCTCTTATCTCTAGAGCACTAATATGTAAATTGGTTTCTTCAAGGGACCAAGTGCCTTGGACTGTTTTCCTCAGGTAATGCCCCACCCTACACTAACTGGGAAATATCCTTGGTGACCATGGCTTTGGGCTGAGGGGGACTGAATGGATGGCCTTGTAGAACCTGCTCTGAATCCACTACCCGAGATCTCTTGCAAATCTGAGCAATACATATCAGGGTCTACATAGGTCGATAAAATATTAACCACTGAGTGTTTAATATCCTTTGCAGAATCCTCATGTAAAATCTGGCTAAATGTACTAGTGTTATTGCTGGCACCATTGATCCTAGAACCTGAAGGACTAAGCAGGCGGAAATTTTGTTACTGCAGATTTCTATGACGTGTTCTTAGGGTCTGAACTCAGAGGAGGCAAGGAAGCCATGTGTTGAACAGTGCTCTTATAAATTCCAAATTTCGAGTACGCTCCAAATGAGACTTTTCATAGTTTAATGTCATCCCCAGATGAGAGCATGTCTTAAGAACCTGACCTCTTGCTTCTATTACTTGACACCAGGTCAGAGCAGTAATGAGCCAGTTGTCTAAATACAGAAACACCCAGAAATCTTGCAGTCTCAAGTGAGCTGCCAACTACTGTGATACATTTGGTGAACACCCTGGGGGCTGTGATGAGAACAAAAGGCAGAACTCTGAATTGGTAATGACCATCTCCCAGCTGGAAGCACAAGTAACTTCTGGACTGCCTGTTCATCTTTATGTGATGATATGCATCCTGAAAGTCTATAGCACAGTCAGTCATCCTTGCCAAAAAAGGGTAGAATGGACTGAACCGTGACCACCTGGAACTTTGAACATCAAACTGCTTTGTTCAAGTCACTGAGATCCAAAACTTGTGTCCAGTCATGTTTTCTTGGGAACTAAAGAATCTTGACCAAGTTTTGGATTCTATCTGGTCTGGCTGGAACTCTTGGATGACTTATCTAGCAGCTTTTGTATTTTAAGTGCTACTTCTTCCCTCTGATTGGGTGGAACATCGGCATTTTTCTTGAGATTGGAGGTGAAAGGGAAAAGGGTATTATATAATTTCTGGAAATGATCCTCTGCACCCACATATCTTATCTCTAGTCAGGCTCTCTGATGCAGGAATAAACAACCCCTGATAGCCTCCAGAGGGTATCAATCGGCCCTCCTTTCAAGAGGGTTGGAAGGGTCTATTGAAAAATGAATCTCTGGACCCTAGATTTTGTAAGCCTCCTCTGCCAGGAGGGCGGTGTCTACTATTGGAGTACCCCCCTCTACCCCTAGGGAAAACTCCTCCTTGTATGTCTTGTAAAGCGTCCTGGGACTTCTTGAACCACATTTTCACAGTACCATGTTGATTCCTGGAAAATGATCTTTGAGATGTGAAAAAATGTACTCCCATGGCAGATAGGGTCATTCCATTCTTTTCACACCTGGATAATGTATCTTTAACTTTGGGGTCAAACTTGCATATCAAAGGAAACCTGATGAAGACTTGAAGGACTCCATAAAATCAAAGCAGTGCATCTAGGCATGCCCCCTCATAGAAATGCCAGAACCCGGTGCCCTTGAGTTTCTTTCAGCCAAGTGCAAAGTTAGGCTCATGGAAGAATTGGAAACTGATTGCAGGGTAGCCAACTGAGAAGTGATAGATGCCTGTACCTCATCAGAAACAGATCCCAAAAGGGTGTCAAGACAGTTCCTTAATCAGGTTTCTCTGCAACCCCGTAAAATGTGCCAAACAATTCATAAACCTTAAGGCAAAGGTCAGAGAAGCATAGACATGCTTCCCACACCTGTCCCATCGCCAGAGGCACCTTGTTTGGTGGATTGGCAGTGGGACTCTCCTTGGCGAGTTCCTTTTCTGTGGCCTCCTCAATGACCATGGCAGTAACAGGCACCCCTTTTGCCCAGAAGTTTGTGTCTTCCAGTGTTGTCAATTTTATCTGGTCATCTGGGGATTGATTGGTTCAATGGTGTCTGAAGCCTTCCATGACAGAGAGATCAACTCTATGACCTCATTGGCAGGTGGAGTCATCAAGGAGGTAGATGGGCCAGTACCAAATGCCTCCAGGAACACGGACTCCTCGAATGAAGGATTGATGTATTCCAGCTACCTCTCTGCTTCACGATTTCAAGAATGTCACCAAACTAGACATCTTCAGGAGGTAATCGTGTGGGATCCTTCACCTTCATCAAAGTCTGCATCTTCTGTGATAGACTCCTCTGGGGAGTCTTGGTGCTTCCTCTTACATGTTCTCTTCTTAGGGACCTCCTCAGTGGGATGCTCTGGTAAGGTATCAGAAGAGGTCAGAACACCCTGCTGGGAAGCTTGGGACTTTGCTGTTGCTATGGAGAGGATAGTACAGTTGTGTACACCTACCATAAATGTAGATGTTCAAGTGTCTTCACTGTTGCAGTCATAACTGTAGGGTGATCCTGCCGGCAGGCAGCCTGAGGTCGGCCAGAATCCCAAAGTCTGGGTCCGGCGTCGGCTGTACCAGCAAGCACCCTGACGTCAGAGCGCAGAGGTACAAAGCTGACAGCCGACGCCATCTTCTCCAGCCTTTCTTGCCCAGATGTCAGAAGCTCCCCAAAATATCCAGAAGGTGTCCCAAAGGAAACACAAATACACCACAAAGGAAGAGGAGAAAGAACAAAACAGAAAATAAGAGGGGAATGGTGGGAGGGAAACCCCGACTGCAACAGTGAAGACACTCGAACATCTACATTTATGGTAGGTGTACACAACTGTACTATGTTGTTCATGTTTCACTGTTGCAGTCATAACTGTAGGGTGGAATCCCAAAGCTGTGAAGGAGGGAGGAGGTTACGCAGAAGAAGGGGCAGTCCAAAAGACCCTGCAAGACAGCAGAGGCAAAACCTGCCCTAGACTTAGAATACAAAGGGAGATTATAGTGTTTAGAAAAAGTATGCACTGAACTCCAAGTGGCAGCTTCCAAAATGTCCTTGGTAGGAACTCCTCTGAGAAAAGCTGCTGAAGTGGCAGCTGATCTAGTAGAATGACTTCTAACAGTGCCTGGAATCTGTTTCCCAAAATGAGAGTAACAAAACCTTATTCCATGAGCAATCCATTTGGAAATAGTTTGTTTTGAAATAGCCTTGCCTAGAGAACTGGAGGCATAAGAGATAAGCAACTGATCAGATTTTCTGAAATCTTTAGTTTTGTCCAGGTAAAATCGTAGTTGTCTGTGTACGTCCAATGAATGTAAAATCCTTTCCCCTTTGTTTTGAGGATTTGGAAAGAAAGTAGGAAGGTGAATAGTCTGATTTAGAGCCACTTTAGAAATCACCTTAGGCATAAATGTAGGATTGGTCCTCAAGGCCACTCTGTCTTGATGGAAAATAAGGTATGGTTCCACAGCCATGAGAGCTTGCAACTCTGACACCCTTCTGGCAGAAGTCAATGCTAATAAAATAGCTGTTTTCCAGGATAAGAACTTGATATCTGACGCAGCAGCAGCAGGCTCAAAGGGAGGTAAAGTAAGCTTCTCCAAAACATAATTAAGATCCCAAGCAGGAACAGGTGGAGTTCTGGGAGGTCTTAAATTCTTAGCCCCTCTCACGAATTGTCTCACCAGCTGGTGAGAGAAGATGGGGGGATCAGTGTTGTAATGAGCCGAGATAGCAGAAGCATGGATTTTAATGGAAGAGAAGGAAAGGCCTTTAAGCAAAAGTTCAGAGAGATAAAGTAAAATGGAGGAAATATCAGGTAGAAGAGGATCAGAACCTCGATCCCGCATCCATATACAAAATCTTTTCCATTTAGAAGCATAAGATTTTCTAGTGCTAGGACGCCTAGCTTCCAAGAGAACATCTAAAACTTGTTTGGGAAGAACAGAAGGAATCAAAGGCCTTTGTAGAGCCAGGCTGCCAGGCAAAGAGTCTTGATTTGAGAGTGTAGCATCTGACCCCGATGCTGGGACAGAAGAGAAGGAGACAGAGGCAGAATCCAAGGAGGTTCCAAGAACAGGTGTCTTAAGGTTGGATACCAAAACTGCCGAGGCCAATTTGGAGCTATTAGAATGATAATCTTGGGTCTGTCTTGTTTTATTTTCAGTAGCACCCGAGGCAGAAGAGGGAAAGGAGGGAAGGCATATCCCGAAAGATTCCTCCAGCTGAAAGACAGGGCATCCACTTTCCACGCTGTTTTGTGGAAGGACCTGGTGCAAAATAGAGGCAACTGATGATTGAGATGGGATGCAAACAGATCTATCTGAGGACAACCCCAAACTGTTGTAATCCTGTTGAATAAGTTGGGGTCCAGCATCCATTCGTGGGGATCCAAAAGATTTCTGCCTAGGTTGTCTGCTAAGAGATTTTGTTTTCCTGGGATGAATTGAGCTTGAAGATGCAGATTCAGAGCTGTGTCCCATAGCCTCATGGCTAGTCTGCAAAGGGGGTAAGAATGGGAGTCCCTCTGCTTGTTTATGTACCACATGACTGTGGTATTGTCTGTACGAATCAGAAGATGTCCTGGTTGCAAAAGTTTCTGGAAGGCTAGAAGAGCATGTTGGACTGCCAACATTTCCTTCAGGTTGATGTGCCAGTGAAGATGTTTCTTTGGCCAAGAGCCCTGCTGGCAGTTGTCTATAAAATGAGCTCCCCAGGCGTAATCCGAAGCGTCTGTGGTCATGATCTGAGAAGGCTGAGGCAGACGAAAGGAGTTTCCTTTGTTTAAACCACAAGTCCTGGACCACCAAATGAACTCTTTTTGGAGGCAGGGAATCAGAGGAATCATTGTATCCAGACTGTGGTAATGCTGAGACCATACACTCTTTAGGTACCATTGAAGTTTTCTCATATGAAGCCTTGCATTTGGAATCAACAGGATGCAAGAAGCCATGTAGCCCAAAGCCTGCAGGTATTTCCTTGCAGTGAGCCGAGTCAAAGTAGCCAAGGCTTTGAAAATTGATGCCAGTTGTACTTGCTTTTCTGGAGTCAGGAAGGCCTTTTGCAAGCTTGTGTTTAGAAGAGCTCCCAAAAAGATCATTTGTTGAGAGGGAATCAAATGTGACTTTTTTGTGTTCACTGAAAATCCCAGTAGTAGTAGGAGACGCTGAACAAACTGCAGATGTTGAAGTAAAATGTCCTTGTTGTCCGCCTGGATAAGGCAGTCATCCAGATAGGGGTAAATTTGAATCCCTTGGAGTCTGCAATAAGCTACTACTGGAGCCAGGCACTTGGTAAAGACTCTGGGTGCAGTAGATAAGCCAAAGGGCAGTGCAGAGAATTGAAAGCGTCTCAAGCCTGCCTTGAATCTGAGGTATTTTCTGCGTTCCTGTCTGATGGGAATGTGTTAAGTAGGCCTCCTTCAGGTCCAATGTCACCATCCAAGCATCCTGGGAGAGCATGGGAAGAAGTTGTTGCAGAGTAAGCATCTTGAATTTTGGAATTTCCAGAAAAGTATTTAATACTGACAGGTCCAGAATAGGTCTCCATGAGTTTTGTTTTCTTGGGACCAGGAATAGTCTTGAGTAAAAACCTTTTCCCATCTCTGGGAGTGGAACAGGTTCTATGGCTTTCATGGCCAATAAAGTGTCCACCTGATTTAAGGCCACTGACCATTGATGTTTTGGCAGATCTGGCCAACCGTAAGACCTTGGCAGCGTATCCTGGGTTACATGCGTCCTATTTTGGTAAAAAAGAGATATTTTTCCTCCGAGAGGTGCTTCCAGGCAAGAAGGACCTGTAGCACAACAGAGGGAGTCATTGGGTCTGCTTCCTTTGTGATTGAGGTCTGTCTTCTCCCCTTCTAGGTGAAGAAGCAGTCCACTGTCTGGACCTATAAGAGGCCTGTGTCTGCGCCCGGCCTCTAGACAGTCTATATCTTCCCCTTTGAGGCCTGTCAGAAGTGGGAAAGGACCAATTTTTGGAGGACCAATTTCTAGAAAATCTAGGAGGCTGAACTTGTAAAAAATCTTTGACAGTCTGCATAGATTTTGCTTTTTCCTCCATCTTTTTAATAACCTCCTCAGCCTTGGATCCAAATAAAACATCATGTTGAACAGGGGCTTCTAACAGTTTTGCCTTAACCTGTTCAGGTAAATTCTGCTCCCAAAGCCAAGCATGTCTCCTGATAGCAGTACCAGAGGCTGCGGCCCTGCAAGAAGCTTCCAAAGCAAATGTAAACTATGTTTGCTAACTTGTTCAGTTGCATGCAAAACATCCTGTAATTCCTTGTCCTCTGCACATGCAGGAAAGGTAGAAAGCCTTTGCTTTAAAACAGACAAAAGAAATTGCTGATACTTGAACATGTGAAACTGGCAATTTAAAGCTCTAATAGAAAGAGTAGCAGAAGTATAAACCTTTTTGCCCCACCTATCCAAGGCACGAGAATCCTTTTCAGAGGGAATAGGATTTTTAGATGAAGCGGCCTTAGCAGCTTTAGAACCCTGAGAAATAGTTTCAGGATCTGCAGAAGGGTTCTTAAATAAGAATTGATGGGAATCAGGGACTCTGTAAAATCTATCAGGCTTAGAAGGAGCAGGCGGCAAGGAATCAGGATTCAGGTTAGCTTCAGAGAAAGCATCATCCAGAATATCAAGTACAGGAGGAATAGCCAAAGGTCTGTGTTGAGGGAGAAGGAGAAATTCCCTGAGTCTCTTCTTGGAGGCAGAATAATCCTGACCTTCCCAATGAAAATGCTCTCTCATCTCATGTAAGGTTTCCCCAAAAGAGAAATCTTCAGGGGGAGAAGCAGAGGGAATAGAGTCCTCTGCATCTGAATCCTCATAAGGAGGAAAAGAGTAATCCTGGTCAGAGGAAGAGACAGGGGACACAGAAGCCTGATCAGAGGAATCATAAGGAATATCCTGTCTAGGCCTTTTTTCAGGAGGGGGGTGAGAACCCCTAATCATTGTAAGTAAATCCTCAGCCATCTGTAGTAATTGCTTCTGGGACTTGGGAGCTGAATCCGAAGCAGCTTGAGAAGAAACCTTTGGTTTTACAGGAGTTTTTGTCTTTGCCTTTGACTTTGTTGAAATAGTTATATGAGAAGGCCTGAAAACTCCCTCAGAAGCTGGTACCTGCACAGCGGTTCCGGACCCATCTGAAGGAGTGATGTCCGAAAGTCCTGCAGCAGACAAAATATTAGGCCTAGATGGCTCCCCAAGGAGTCCGTGTCGGCCATCGGTTCAGAAGTGGCGGACGACAGGGGCTGCAAAAGCGCCTCTCTGACTACTGCCGAACCCGAAGCTGGCTCCGGCTGCGAAGAATCCTGTTTGGACCTCGGAGGCCTATCCTTGTCCTTGGGTTTCTTTTGAATTCCGATTGTCGGTAAAGTATCCGACGACATCCTATAATTAAATAGTCTACCGAAATAATTCAAGGCCCAATCGTACCTACGCTTGATAGTGCGAGAATTAAACCTGGCACAGAACCGACAGCAAGAAACGTCGTGGTCAGGGCCTAAGCAAGGTAGACAGTAAGAGTGGAAATCTTTATGAGGTATTTGTTTCCCACACGATATACAATTATTAACTTTTTCTGACATCGGAGGAGCAAGAAAAAAGTTTCCCCAACGGGGTACTTAGCTTGAGAAGAGAAGTTGAAAACTTTGGACCGAAGACAATCAAAGCACATTGTTCTGAAAGCGCCAACCAACGACTTGCGAGCTGCTTTCCACCGCACGGCAAGAAAGACTGGAGAAGATGGCGTCGGCTGTCAGCTTTGTACCTCTGCGCTCCGACATCAGGGTGCTTGCTGGTACAGCCAACGCCGGACCCAGACTTTGGGATTCTGGCCGACCTCGGGCTGCCTGCCAGCAGGATCACCCTACAGTTATGACTGCAACAGTGAAACACGAAGAACATCGATGAGACTCCTAGCATAGAGACAGCAAGCCTGCAGACTGAGTATCCGAGAGGAAGGGAACAGTCTGTCATGGAAGCAGACAAGGTTCTGTCCATGACCTCAAAGGCAGGACCCCTCCGAGAGGAATAGGACCCTGGAAACAAAAGGGCAAGCCTTTGGACCATTGTCCCTCCCTGCTCCGAGAACTCCCCCAACACTAAAATCAGAGCCAAACTAACCTGTGCAGAGGGATCAAGGTTTAGAGACCGCTCCAAAAACATTGGCATCAACTTTAACATCCCGGACCAGACAGGGCAGCCCTAGCTCCAAGAGCTTTCCAGCTCCAATAGAAATGAAGAGCTCAGAGCAAGCTTCTGTAAAAGGATAAAGAAATTCTTGAATCCGATGCAGATGGACCTGGACGACTCGGATCTGAAGACTCCAAGACAGAGTAAGGAGTCAGCGGAGGAAGTTGAAAAGGGAGTATAGTGGAAGATAGAATCTCCTCCCCCAACAGGATGCCTGACATGCTCTGCACAGAGAGAATCTTTCTCAGCAACCTCTCCACATTTTCTTCCATAAGGCTCCTGGAACAGCCAGTGGACACTATAGAGAGAGACCTAGGCCTCTCCAAAAAAAAAAAGAAGGGACCATGGAAGGAACAGGGTCCACTGAGCAGGAGTGCGTCCAGTCCTTGGAAGGGGCTTTGACTCAATGGTCGAATCCAATGATTTTAGCATCGGATCCGAAGAAGTCCGACTTGACAGGTCCTTCGGTCTCTTAAGCTTTGGATCTCACAGTGAGATCGGAGCCAATATCTCTTTTTTCTGTTGTTTTGGATCAGAGTACAAAGTCAGATCAGACAATTTTTAAATTTTCTTTCTAGGATTCAAGGAATCTGTTGGATCCAAAAGAAGCCTTTTCATAGCCTTCTCTGAAGTTTCTGTTGAAGCTGAAGTACTACTTGGAGAAGGAGATAGACTTTCAATTTTTCAGGGGAAGCTCCAGATAACACCTCAGAAAAAGATGAAGGAAGTAACCCTTTAAGAATAAGCTTGTTCTTTCACTTCACCAGAGTTCTTGGGTTGAAGAGAGTGTCAAATGGAGCATCCGACAATGGGATCTTATGACCACACCATGCATTTTTTTAAATCCATCTGGGACTTTATCTCTGTCAACCATGGTAATAACAGTCTAGCAATAAAGCCTGAATTAAAAATAAGACAGAAGAAAAACAGTTTTTTGTATAATAAAGGGAAAGGGATAGTAAATTACTACCAACAATGGTATTTAAATAGTAATTACACTCTAGAGTGTAAAGAAAGGTGGGAGCGAGTACCATAGGTTCATAGATTAGTTCTAGGTTAATTGCCCTTGCAAGCCATTTTAAGCCTAGCCAATTATCCCCTGTGAGACTCAAACCCTGTACCTTGTGTTTGTAAGGTAAACACCTTAACCATTAGGCCACCCTCCCAACCCCAGTACCAATTACTGTACTCAAGAAGTATGCATATACAAAAAGGGAAAAAAACACAAATCTGTACGATAAAGAGTAGGGATGGAAAGGAAGGCAACTATAGTGAGAGACGTAAAATGAAAACTTAACATCTGAAGAGTTGCTCGAGAGCACATCAACACCATGGCTTTCGCTGGAAGTGGCAAACAAGATCTGAGGTAATTCGGGTTGCTGCATTGTGGGTAAGGGAGTAGCTTGAGAGTTTTTTGGTTGCTATGAGCTTTTGCAACAGCTGAGTCGGATCAGATTTGAAGCCATAAGTTGATGGCAGAATGAAAATTGACATCAGCTCAAGAAACTAAAAGGTCTAAGTCCAACAAGGCCATCTGCAAGGTCAGGACAGCCTTACAGGCTAAGGACAATCATAAGGCCTTCTTCAGCTATGTCCAGAAACTCGGATGTAATACACAGTAGTGTGATGAACTAGTAGTGAATGGTACCACCTTCAATGATCAGGGTGACATAGCAAATCTACTGACTGACAAATTCAGCTCAAACTTCACCCACCACTCCCACCCTCAGCTCCATCATGTAAAATCTCCTCAACCATACTTACCCCAGTCATCAGCCAGGACCAGGTGCTGGTAGCACTCACTAAAGCCAAGACCACCAACTTCCATGGGTCCTGACATCATCTCTGGTCGAGTGCTGAACAGCCTGAAATATAACCTTTCAGGACTACTTGAATTACTCCAACTACATCATTTAAAATGGCTACATTCCTAGTAAATGATTCCCCTCCACAAGGTTAGGGCATCAACTGACCCAAGGAAAGTACAGTTGTGTACAATTACCATAAATGTAGATGTTCGAGTGTATTCACTGTTGCAGTCATTACATTTGAGTAATCTGCTGGCAGGTTGCCCTCAGTCGGGCTGATTAACAAAGTCTTGGGTCCTGCGTCAATTGCTGTCCCTTCTTCCATGACGTCAGGTCGTCAGGGGTATAAAACATGCAGCCGACGCCATTACATCAGTTTTTTCTTGCCCCAGATGTCAGGTGCCCCCCCCCCCCAAATGGGGAGCAAAAAAAAAAAAAAAAAAACTATTTTATATATATATATATATATATATATATATACACATACACATATATAAATAAAATTTAAAACACAAAAAATATACCTCCAAACAAAAGCAAATACACCCAAAAAGGCTTTTAAGCATAGTAAAAGAAAGGAGAGGTATAGTAAGAGAAAAACAGGGGGCTGGAGGGTGGGTAACCCAGACTGCAACAGTGAATACACTCAAACTTCTACATAAGTGTACACAACTGTATTATGTTCTTTGTGTTTCACTGTTGCAGTCATTACATTTGGGTAGAATCCCAAAGCTATGGTTGGGAGGATGGATTTATACTGCATTAGGAACAGCTATAAGGCCCTGCAGGACAGCAGTGGCAAAAGCCAGCTCTGGATTTAGAGAAGAGAGGTAAAATGGTAATGTTTGGTGAATGTATGAACAGATCTCCAGGTAGCAGCTTCTAGAATTTCTCTGGTAGGAACCCCTCTGAGAAAGGCTGCAGAAGTAGATGCAGCCCTGGTGGAATGAGACCTGATCCCCTTGGGGAATATTACCATGGTGCATATAGCAGAAATGAATACAATGGCTTATCCATTTGGAAATAGTCTGCTTTGAAACAGTCTTTCCCTCTATCCCTGCAGCAAATGCCACAAATAGTTGTTCAGATTTTCTTAGAGATTTCATCCTGTTTAAGTAGAATCTAAGTGGTCTGTGTACATCCAATGAATGCAGAATCCACTCACCCTTGTTCTGTGGATTGGGGAAGAAAGTTGGCAGATGAATGGTCTGATTAAGAGCCACACTGGATACCACCTTAGGCATGAAAGGTGGATTGGTCCTGAGAGTGACCCTGTCCGGATGAAAAATAATGAAAGGCTCCACTGCCATAAGAGCCTGTAATTCTGAAATCCTTCTAGCTGAACTGACTGCTAAAAGGAAAGCTGTTTTCCAGGAAAGAAATTTTAGGTCCGGAGTAGCAGCTGGCTCAAAAGGAGGGAGAGTGAGTTTTTCCAAAACAAAATTGAGGTCCCATATGCAGGTGTTTGCGCTCTCCTGGGAGGTCTTAAATTTTTGGCCCCTCTGAGATACTGCTTTTGCAGAGGATGAGAGAAGAGGGGAGGTTCTGTGTTGTAATGAGCTGAAATGGTAGAGGCATGAATTTTTATGGAGGAAAAAAATAGGCCCTTGTGAAGCATCTCAGTTAAGTATTGCATTGCTGTGCTTATTCCTTGTGATTGGTTCCAGGCACAGAATACTTTCCATTTGTCAGCGTAAGATTTTCCAGTACTAGGCCGAGCCTCCAAAATGACCTCCATCACTGGTTTGCTGAGGGATGCCAAGGGTGAAATTAGTTGATTAGCCACTCTGCAAGATTCAAAGTTTGGAGCTGAGTGTGCAGAATTTGGTAGTTCTGCTGAGGCAGTAGGGTACGGTGTCTGAGACAAGTGCCACGGAGGAAGGTGTGACACATTGCGCAGGAGTGGGTACCAGTGTTGGCAAGGCCAGTCTGGAGCAATCAATCATTTTTGGCTTGTCCTGTTTGTCTTTTAGTAGAACTTTGAAGAGCAGAGACAGAGGGGAAAAGCATAGACTGATAGGTTTTTCCAGCTGAATGATAGAGCATCCACTTTCTAAGCTTTTTTGTGCTCAATTCTTGTGCAGAATTTGTCCAACTGATAGTTCTGGGGTGAGGCAAAAAGATCTATGTCTGGGTTCCCCTATTTGCGTGTCAACATGTTGAAAACTTGTGGTTCCAGTTTCCATTCGTGTGTGTCTAAGATTTCTGCTTAGTTTGTCTGCCAGCGTATTTAGCTTTCCTGGCAGGAATTGAGCTTGTAGTTGTATCTGATAGGTCAAGGCCGTGTTCCACAATGCCATGACTAGTCTGCAAAGGGGGCAAGAATGTGTATCCCCCTGCTTGTTTATGTACCACATAACTGTGGTGTTGTCTGCCTAACATTAGTTGTCCTGGACGAAGGTAGTCCTTGAAGGATGTGAGCGCATTCTGTACAGCTAACATCTCTTTCTGATTGATATGTAGGTGCATTTGATTTAGGCTCCATTTGCCCTGAATGCACTTCCATGCCAGATGAGCCACATCAAGCCTAGTCTGATGTGTCTGTTGCTAGGGTTTGGGTGGCAGGGGATGGAGTGAATGGCAGTCCCTTGTTTTGGTGGCAGGCCTCTGCCCACCATAGGAACTCTAGTTGCAGGCAAGGTATAACAGGAATCATTGTTTCCAGGCTGAGACAATGTTGACTCCATAAACTTTTTAAGTACCACTGAAGTTTCCTCATATGCAGTCTTGCATATGGAATTAGAAGAATGTAGGAGGCCATGAACCCCAAGGCTTGCAGAATTTGTCTTGCAGATAGCAGGGTTTTTGTGGCCACCTGTTTGAAGTAAGTCATCAATTGAATTTGCTTTTCTGGCATAAGGTAAGTCATCTGGGCAGTTGTATTCAAGCTTGCACCCAGGAATGTAATTTTTTGAGAGGGTACCAGTTGTCATTTATTTTTGTTTATGGTGTACCCTAGAGAAGTTGGAACCCTTTTTTACAAACACCAGATGCTTTAGAAGAATGTCCTTGTTTTCTGCCTGAATTAGACAATCGTCCAGGTATGGATATATTTGAATATTTCTTTGCCTGCAAAATGCAATTACTGGTGCCAGACACTTTGTGAAGACTCTGGGCGCAGTAGATAAGCCAAAGGGCAGTGCAGAGAACTGGTAATGCAAGTAGCCTGCTTCGAAGAGGAGGTATCTTCTGCAAGATTCCCTGATTGGGATATGCAGGTAAGCCTCTTAAGTCTAGAGTTACCAACCAGGCATCTTTGCCTAGCATAGGTAGTAACTGTTGAAGAGTCAGCATCTTGAATTTTGGAAGTCCAGAATTGGACGCCATGATTCGTCTTTTCTGGGTACCAGGAAAAGTCTGGAATAGAAACCATGTCCCTTTTCCTCTTCTGGTACTGGCTGAATAGCCCCCATGTTCATGAGGGACAGAATGCGTTTCTGGGCCTCTGCCCACTGATTTGGGAGCAGATCTGGCCATCCATTTGTGATTGGCAACTTGGGGAAGTGAAATCTGTATCCCTGGGATACTATATTTAAAACCCATTTGTCCTGGGTAATAAGTTGCCAGTTTTGTGCATGAAGTGCTAGTTTTCCTCCAAAAGGGGCGGCTAAGAGGTAAGTGTTTGGCGATTGTAGAGCGAGGTCATTGAGACTGTTTACCATAGGGAGGTGCCTTGTTGCTTCCAGATTTGGAGGTGGAGGCACCCCATTGTTTTGTTCTAAATGTTCCTTGTGACTGAAACCTGAAGCCTTTGGAATGTCCTGATTTGACTTGAGTGGCTCTCGAGGGGACTGGAAAGGACCAATTCTTAGTAGGCCAGTGCCTACTGAATGTTGGAGGTTGCACTTGTAAGAAATCTTTCACAGTTTGCATAGATTTAGCTTTTTTAACACTTCTTCAGCCTTATTACCAAAGAGACGGTCCTGTTGTAAAGGAGCATCCAACAATTTTGCTTTAAC
Source organism: Protopterus annectens (assembly GCF_019279795.1). Lineage (NCBI taxonomy): Eukaryota > Metazoa > Chordata > Ceratodontiformes > Protopteridae > Protopterus > Protopterus annectens. The sequence goes on along the minus strand of NC_056734.1, from coordinate 961,154,418 downwards.
ATGGTCAGGCAGAGTTTACTCTTTGAGCCAAGCATGCCTTCTTAGCACAGACCAGTTACAGCAGCCCTGCAAGAGGCCTCCAAGGAATCAAGACCACATCGCAAAGTATGTTTTTCAACTTGTTCAGCTGAATGCAATAAATCCTGCAATTCTTTATTTTCCACACAGTCAGAGATTAACATCATTTTCTGTTTAAGTAGTCCCATGATATGCTGTTGATATTTAAGCATATGAAATTGACAGCTTAAAGCCCTGACTGCCAAGGTTGCAGATGTGTAAACCTTCTTACCCCACCTATCCAGCACCCTGGAATCTCTATCTGAAGGGGTATGATTTTTGGCAGTAAAGGCCTTAATGCCCTTGGGACCCTGAGAAATGGTTTCAGGATCAGCAATAGGGTTTTTGAAAAGAAATTTATGGGAGTCAGGAACCCTGTAGTATCTGTCTGGCTTACAAGGAGCCGGAGACAGAGAAACAGGAGTCGTACTAGATTCTGAAAAAAACATCAACAATGTCTAGAACAGGTTGTATAGCCAAAGGCCTATGCTGAGGAAGTAGAAAAAAATCCCTAAGTCTCTTTTTAGAGTCAGAGAAATCCTGACTTTCCCAGTGGAAATGTTCCCTTAAGGCATGTAAAGTTTCCCCAAAAGAAAAATCCTCAGGGGAGAGGCAGAAGAAATGGAATCCTCTGCATCAGAGTCCTCATAAGTAGGAATAGACAAATCCTATTCCTTAGAAGAGTCAGAAGAAATAGAATCCTGTTCAGAAGATTCATAATCAATGTCTTGCCTAGGCCTCTTAGAAGGAGGGGTTGGCTACCCCTGATCAGAGTAATTAAATGTTCAGCCATTTTAATGATTTGTTGTTTAGGCATAGGGGCCTGCACATGTGGCCCAGGCATCGGTTTTTTAGACATAGATTTAGATTTTGGCCTTAGTTTTGAAAATGGCGTTGGTCTAATATACAAATCTGCAGGCCTGAAAAACCCTCAGAAGCTGGTGCCTGCACAGCGGCTCTGGACCCATCTATGGTAGAGACATCCGCGGGTTTCATAATTGAAACATCTTGCAGCATACTGGACTCCGAATGGGTCTCAGTAGAAGCCTGCGAATCAGAAGTAGCGGGTATCGGACTCCGAAAGCGCCTCACTGTGAACCGGTGACTGGCTTAGGAGAAGCGTCGTCGGTTTTGGACCTCGGCAGTCTGTCTGTCTTTTTCTTTGTGTTTTTAGGTATTCCGGTAGTCGGATTGCTAACCGACGATTCTGGATAATTAAATCTTGAGCCAAAATATTTAGAAGCAAAAATATACCGACGTTTAATCATGCGTTGATTAAATTTAGCACAAAACAGACAGCAAGGCACGTTGTGGTCAGGGCCTAGGCAAGTAATACAGTACAAATGAAAATCCTTATGAGGTATTTGCTTCCCACAAGTAATGCAATTATTAACTTTTACTGACATTGATAAGGAGCAAGAAAAATTTTCCCCAACAGGGTACTTAGCTTTTAGTTGAAGACTTCGGTTCTGAAACTCGAAAATGAAAATTTCTGGAGTCGGCCGACCGGCACTTACAGACTGCTTCTGCTTTGGGCACTGCGCGGCAAGAAAGACTGATGTAATGGTGTTAGCTGCATGTTTTATACCCCTGATGACCTGACGTCATGGAAGAAGGGGCAGCAACCGATGCATGACCCAACACTTTGTTAATCAGGCTGACTGAGGGCAACCTGCCAGCAGATTACCCAAATGTAATGACTGCAACAGTGAAACATGAAGAACATCTACAGGCCCATCAGTCTAGCACACCTAATATGCAATACCATAGAATGGATCATCATGGAAATGATAAACAAGAACATTTGCAACCTACAGGCAATGGACCCACCCCAGTTTGGCTTTGTTAAGGAAAGGTCATGCCTACTTAACCTAGGGTCATCAAGAAAACAGAAGAAGATATAGTGTATAGTGTGTATTTTGATCTGGTTAACCCATTTGATACAATATCCCACTCAGTCACTGTTAATTTCTCTGAGCAAGACAAATCCTAACAATGTGCTGGATTGCCAGCTGGCTCACAGGCAGGACCGGTGAAACCAGCTCCACCAAGAGCCCAGTGAATGGAGTACCCCAGAGCTCCAAACTAGCCTGCTCTTGTTTGGCATCTACTTCTCAGCAGTAAAAGCTAACGTTCAAGGCCTCTGGCTCACCAAGTTTGTAGATGACTGTAAATGGGTGGGAGGTTGGTGTAATGGTAAAGGTTTTACCTTACAGACACAAGATGCAGGGCTTGATTCTCACATGTGGTAATTGCCTAAGCTTAAAATGGTCCCCAGTGGCAGTTAGCCAAGTACTAATCTATGAATCTACGAACCTATTACAGATTCTCAAAAGACACCAACATCTTGCAAGTGGGTTTAATGCAGACAAACGACTGGTGACACAGTAATGACCTAAAACTCAATGCGAAACCTTGTATTATAATGCCCTTTGGGAAAAAAGTCAATCCAGGTTAATTACTCCATTGATAAAACACCTCTTAAGAGTGGACCAAGAAGTAAAGGACCTGGGAACATACACGGACAGAAATCTGGCCTTTGACCAATATGTAGTTAAGATAAGAAAATCATTCTGTTGACCACCTTACAGATAAGGGTATGGCATCTAAGTCAAAGAAGGTTATAGTACCACTCTACTCAGCCCTTATCAGACTTATCATCGAATACAATGCCCTCTTGGGCATGCATCTAACACTTGGCATGCCCGCAAAGGTTTCTCACCAGCAGAATTCAGAGCATGAATACCTTGTCCTACACTGGTCACCTGAAGGCTCGGTCTCTGCATTCAATGTCCTAATGGCTGATAAGAGGGGATTTTTGCTTGGCGTGCAGGGGTTCCTCAGACTCAGCCCTAACAATCTGTTGCACATGCACAAACAAAAAACCAAACCCACAGCACTGGAAACACCAGATCTAGGGATCTGAACTTTGCTTGTGACACAAAGAGAATGTGCTGGAGACACAGACATATGTCCCAAAGGATTCCAGCACTACTGAATAGTCTACCCATCCATGTAAAACAGAGTTAACGCCTGACC